>NC_143251.1:86916969-87220000 GCF_984573655.1 Nuphar pumila | reverse complement strand
TAGCAGATTATAGATTGCTATGAACAGTCACACCAAGGTGCAGTGGCTGTACGACCAGCTTAAGGAAGCATATCCCTTCATTACTTAGCTGATAATTGTTTTATCAATACCTATCGACTGTTATGCTTATCGACAAGGGTGCCTGGTGTGTGCAGGAATTTTCGGATGGACCACTGCTAAGTATGGGCTGAAGGCTTATTATGTGATCCCCTATGAAGCTAATACTAGAGCTGAGGGAGACATTGGCAGACAGGAAAATGGAAGACATGAACTTGGGTGCTGGACTTCCATGTTCTTGACTAAATGACAGGGAAGAAATCACTTGACAGGAAATTGATGGTCTGACGATCTATGCGCAGGGATATGTATTAAGGATGTATTAGAGGAATCTGACACACAAGGGTGAATAGGCATTACTATATTGTATATATCCCACCAGATTAAATGCATGTGCAAATTTATAAATGGCTAACTGATATGAAGGAGGTTAGACCAAATGTGAACATGCAGATATTGAACATGATATGCAAAATGACTGAGCATTGATGTGGAAAATGCTAATTTAATGTAATATACAATGATTAATGCTAACATAAATGATTTAAACAAAGTACTGAATGACATAATGAATGGATTGAGGGCAGTGATTATCATAGCTTGCCAATTTGCCTTGGATTCATTTCGGCCTTTTCTGGAGATGATAGAACAACTAGGCATGAGGAAGGCAGCTAGTGGTGAGGCAACATGGGTTGCAGGGTGATTGCTATAAGGAATAAGGTGCAGTGTAGTGGTGTTATGAAAGTGCAGGGTGGTGCAACAAGTATTGTGGAGACAGTGACATAGGTGGTGGTAGTGGTATATGTGTTGTGAAGGTGCAAACAAGTAAGGATGGTGTGAACCTGTTATAGATACAGCAGTGTGCAGAGGGATACATGTAAACACCCCAAATTTTCATCCTCATCCAGTGTTTATATATTTCGTGTGTCATTGCATATCATTACATGCATTCAACATACCATTTCATTGCATTGCATAACATTGTATGTCATTACATCTCATTTTCAAGATTCAGCACTCCTGTTTTCAAAATATTTAATCCAGATTCGAGTTAAAAAAAAAAAATTTCTTTCAAAATCAATTTTAAAACCTGGGCTTTTAATCAGCATTTTGTCATTTGCCAACCCTCAGGATCTTATATTTTGAAATGTTTTCTCAGAAAACAATCTGAATTCGTTTTAAACTCCATTTTCAACTGATTTCAATTCTCAGATGAGACCCATTTAGGTGGTGTCGCTTCTGGATTCCTTCATTTATCAAAAATCTCAAAAATTTCAGAGTCCTAATCAGATCAGGACTCTGAACCAAAACTTCAATTTTATCCTATTTTTAACTGTTTTTCAAAATTCTCTCATTTGTTTTTTGAGAAAATCCAAAAATCTGAGAGTCCTAGTTCAATTAGGACTCTGCCCCCAGAGTCTCAGTTGAATCAGAACTCTGTTTTATTTTAATATTTGTTATTGTTTTCACTGTTTTCACAAGTTCTTTCATCTGTTTTTCAGAAAATACCAAAAAAATCTAGAGTTTCAGTTCGATCAGGACTCCGTCTTAGAGTCCTAATCCAGTCAGGAGTCTGTTCTAGAGTCTGTTTTGCTTCCATTTTTAGTCTTTTCTATTTGTTTTTCAAAAATTAGGTTATTTTGTACAGTCCCAGTTGATTCAGAACTCTATTTCAGAGTTTCGGTTGAGTTAGGACTCTAACCTTGACTGCATTTTCTGCCTTATTTTACCATTTTTTTTTTATAAAATCTTTCAAAAACTCCATCATTTGGCTTTTAAAATCCAAATTCTCATAGTTTTAAAAATTTAGGACTCTAGTCCAGAGTTTCAATTTGCTTAGAACACTATTTTCAAAACTTTGAATTTCAACTATGATTTTAACCCCTTTTCAAAGCTATTTTCAGTCTTTATTTCAAATTTTCAAAACTTCGATGTGGGGCCCACTCAGTTGGCGCCATATCCAGAGGAGTTCTGACTCAGTCAAGACTCTGTACCATTTCAAAACTTTCAATCTCAAAGTCTACTTTTGAATCTCTTTTGAAAAAACTCTCATTTTTAAGTTTTAAAATCGTTTTTGAAAATTCAAGTGGGGCCCACTCGGGGTGGCGCCACATTTGAAGAAGTCAAGGTTAGACTAAGGTTAGTCATTGTCCTAGTTAGGTTAGGGGTTCAGAGGAGTCAAAAGCAATTTTAAAAATCCATTTTATTTAAGTTTTAAACCATTGGTTTTTAAAGGTTTTAAATTCAAGTTTTAAAAACCAAATGTGAGTCCATACTAGGTGGTGCCACATTTGGACTTTCTAGGATTTAATTAGGGTTTAGTTAAAGTTCATTTAGGGTTAGAAAACCACAAAAAATCATCCTTCCTTGGTGGTTTTAGATAGAGTTTGAAAAAGTCAAAGTTAGGTATTAATTAGCCCTAATTAAGGAGGTTTTGAAAAACTATAAATAAGGGCTCTTTAGAGGGGTTAAGGAGGGTTGTTTTTCTCTCAAATTTTCTTGGTCTCCCTCTTCTCTCCAGCACCTCACCTTTCTCCATTGCAGCTGCAACCCTAAGTTTTGCAGGAACATTAAAGAAGAAGATTGTTCTTTATTTTTCTTTATTCAATTAAATGTAATATTAAATGTAATATTTGGAATAAGAATTTCAATTTCTGCTTAGATTAGGATTTGCATTGCATATAGTTTAATTCTACAAATTTTAATATCTAATGAATACATCATTCATGTGCATATTTTTACAAATTCACCATGGTCTACACGAATGACACATGCACTAGCTTTTATGGAGTTGACAAACTCAGTGGAATTCGTATTTATGGCTATAGTCAGAATACGAATGAGACCCAGATTTGTAATATTCGTATTAGCCACATTCAGCCTACACTCTTAGGCTAACTTCAAAATACACTTCATTTTTCAAAACTCAAAAGGATTTTCTCAATTCCTCAAAATCAAGTCTTTCAAATCCATATTCATTCATTTCATTCATTTGCAAATTCCAATTCTAATTCAGAGAAATCAATTTTCTCAAAATTTCTCAAGTCTTTCGCATAAATTGATTTTCTCAAAACTTTGAGCTTTCAAATGATATTTCATGTATTTCTTAAGTTCAAAATTCGATTTTCCAAGTTATATCTTCAATTTCAAAGTTTGAATTTAGAAAAAACAAGTTTTTCCAAAGTTATTTGAAATTTCTTAGAAATCGATTTTCACAAAACCTCTAGATTCTTCAGAAATCGATTTTCATTTTCCTCAGAAATACTTTCACCATGATTCACTATTTTTCAAGTGACATCTTTTTTAAGAATTTTCCAAGTATTTCAGTTATTCTAAGCAAACATCATGTTTTTAAATCTGCATTTTCAGAAATTCATGGCACATGCCTGATTCTTTGTGTATTTAGAAAATAGAACACGATTTAAACAAGTTGAGCAAAGCTAAGCACACTTTTGATCCTTGGTTTAATTACCCCTGGTAAAGGCGCCAGAAACGGTTGAACCTCGTACCGATAGGCAAGTCCCATTCTTCGGAATTATCCTGCATTTTAAAAACTGAGGCAAGTTATTTTCAAAAACTTTTTCAAATGTGAGTTTGACTTGCAAAAGTAAATTTTTGTGATGATAACAGGTTTGGCGACTGTGATGGGACCTGTCTTCGCCTGATCAATTGTGTGTTTAACTTAGTTCAAATTGTCAAAATCATATTCCATGGAATGTCAGCTTTTATTTCATGATATCATGTGAACCTAGGAGCCTACACTTGAACCCAGCTGACATGGATTGCATATAAACTAGGTATGGTTTGGTAGGACTAATTGAGGAGAATTATTCATGCTCATTTAGACCTAGGTCTGAAATACAACACTCCTCAATCTAGGATTTTGTAAACACCCCAAATTTTCACCCTCATCCAGTACTTACATTTCATGTGTCATTGCATATCATTGCATGCATTCGGCATACCATTTCATTGCATTGCATAGCATCGCATGTCATCCCATCTCATTTTCGAGATCCAGCACTCCTGTTTTTAAAATATTCAATCCAGGTTCGGGTTTTTAAAACTTTTTATTTCAAAATCGATTTTAAACCCTGGGTTTTTAATCAGCATTCTGTCATTTTCCAACCCCAGGACTTTATATTTCGAAATATTTTCTCAGAAAACAATCTGGATTCATTTCAAACTTAATTTCAATTGATTTCAATTCTCATATGAGACCCATTTAGGTGGTGTCGTTTCTGGATTCCTTTACTTATAAAAAAATCTCAAAAATTTTAGTCCTAGTTGGATCAGGACTCTTTTTCCAGAGTCTTAGTCGGATCAAAACTTTACTTTTTACTACCTTTTTTACCTGTTTCAGAGAGAACCTTTCAAAATCTTCTATTTTGGCCAAAATTTCAGAGTCCTAGTTGGATCAGGACTCTTCTTCAAGAGTCCAGTCGGATCAGGACTCTTCTTCAGAGTTTTTAAATCGGATTAGAACTCTAATCTTTTACAGCTATTTTATCCATTTTCAATCAAATCTTTCAAAATCTTTCAAAATGAGTCAGAAACTCAGAGTTTTAGTCAGAACAGGACTCTGTTCAGAGAGTCCTAGTTGGGTCAAGACTCTGATCCTGATTTCAATTTTGAAAGAATCTTTCAAAAATCTTTCAATCTACCAAAACTATTACACTTTTATCAAAGAATTTCAAAATTCTGAGATTTTATCTCAGAGTCCTGATCAAATCAGGACTCTACCCCAGAGTCCTGATCGAAGAAGGACTCTATCCAAAATTGATGCTCTCGCTTCATTTTCACTGGTTTTCAAAAGCTTTGCCCAAATTTCATCATTTGCTCATCAGAAAACCAAAATTCTTAGAGTTCTGATCGAATCAGGACTCTTTCTTAGAGTCCTATACAGATCAGGACTCTGAATCAAAACTTCAATTTCATCTTGTTTTTAACTGTTTTTCAAAATTCTCTCATTTGTTTTCTCAGAAAATCCAAAAATCTGAGAGTCCTAGTTCAATTAGGACTCTGTCCCCAGAGTCTCAGTTGAATCAGAACTCTGTTTTATTCCAATATTTATTATTGTTTTCACTGCTTTCACAAGTTCTTTCATTTGTTTTTCAAAAAATACCAAAAAAAATCTAGAGTTTCAGTCCAATCAGAACTCTGTCCCATAGTCCTAGTCCAGTCAGGAGTCTGTTTGAAGTCTGTTTTTATTTCCTTTTCACTTATTTCCATTTGTTTTCAAAATTTAGGTCATTTTAAAGAGTCCAGTTAGTTCAGGACTCTATTTTAGAGGTCGGTCGAGTTAGGAGTCTACCCCTGGCTGTGTTTTTCTGACTTATTTCATCATTTCTTGCTAAAATCTTTTGAAAATTCCTTCATTTGGCTTTTAAAACCCAAAATCTCAGAGTCCTAAAAATTCAGGACTCTAGCCCAGAGTCCAGTTCTCTTGAGACTCTATTTTCAAAAATCTTTGAATTTCAACTATTGATTTTAACCCCTTTTCAAAGCCATTTTCAGTATTTATTTCAAATTTTCAAAACTCTGATGTGGGGTCCACTCAGTTGGCACCATATCCAGAGGAGTTCTGACCCAGTTGGAACTATGTGCCATTTCAAAACTTTTAATTTCAAGTCTACTTTTGAATCTCTTTTGAAAACTCCTTCAATTTCAAGTTTTAAAATCGCTTTTTGAAAAAAAACTCAAGTAGGGCCCACTCGGGGTGGCGCCATATTCGAGTAAGTCAGGGCTAGACTAGGGTTAGTCATTGTTTTAGTTAGGTTAGGGGTTTAGAGGAGTCAAAATCAATTTTAAAAATCCATTTTATTTAACTTTTAAACCATTGGTTTTTAAAGGTTTTAAATTCAGGTTTTAAAAACCAAATGTGGGTCCATACTAGGTGGTGTCACATTTGGACTTTTTAGGGTTTAATTAGGTATTAATTAGAGTTTAATTAGAGTTCATTTAGGGTTAGGAAACCACAAAAAATCGTTGCCCTTAGTTGATTATTTAGAAAGAGTCCTGAAAAAAAAGGAAAACCTCTTAATTAACCCTAATTAAGTGACTTTTTGAAAATCTATAAATAGGGGACCTAAAGGGGGTCAAAAGGGGAGCTCTTTTTCTCTCAAATTTTCGTGGCCTCTCTCTTCTCTCCAGCACCTCTGCCTTCCTCCATTTCAGCTGCAGACCCAAGGTGAGTTTATTTAATATTATTTTATTATTATTTTATTAGTTTTTTAAGATTTTTCAATAGATTTCACCATGGAAACTCTTGTGTTCATGGATTTAACCATGGATTTCATCCAAGAACCCCAAAATCGACCCAAAAAGATGATCTAACTCAGTTTGAGGGTGATTTCAAGGATTCTAATCCATTAGAATCGATGAGAGGTACGTTTTTCATATTCTTAACCGACGAAACGTGAGATTTACCCGTTAAATGGGTCAAATCCATGATTTCAAAGGTGAAAGAAAATTCCAGCCATTGATTCCCTGTATTTTATTTATTTATCTGTTTATTCATGTTTATTACACGTTTTCCAGCATAGAAATAATTTTTATTTTACTGTTTTATGGTTTATTTTATTGTTTTTCATTAGTTAATGCATATTTTCTCAAGTTTCTTAGATTTCTGTGTTTTTAGTTTAGAACAGAAAAGAGCATACTGTTTAGAATTGAAATATGTGTTGTTTATTTTTGATTTATTTATATGTGATGCATGCATATGTGATTGATCTACTGTAAAAAAATCAGAGATTTTGGACTTCGGGAACCCTGTCCGACAAATCAGACATCAAATCGGGTTTTTAAATCTTTAAAATCGAAGTTAAAATCAAGAAGGTAACTTGCTGTGACGATATTTTTCTCATTCTATATCCGATTTTAGATCTGTAAATTGCTATGGATTTATGTTGATTAGATCTATCTACTGTGAAATTTTCAGAATTTTGTACTACATTTTAGTATTTTTCCGCTGTCAGAAACTCTGATTTTTAATTTAAAACGCGTTAGGGTTTACCAAAACCTTAATCAGACTTGTGTTATTCGTAAATCCCAAAATACAGATCCGATTCATGATCTGTAAAAAGTGAGTATTATTATTTTTTTGTAAAATATTCACTGTTAAAATCTCAAATATTTTGGAATAGTATTGATATTTATCCCGGAATTTGTAATCTGCAGTGTTTGTTTTAACTCATGTTTGGTTTGCAATATTCAGGCCCGGATTGCCGGTAGGGGATCTCCTTGATCCTAAGTGCTTTTTCAGATCTGTAAAAAATAAAAGTTCTGTTTTTATGTCTATTTGGTCTCTGTCAAAAATCAAAAATGTTCATGGAGGTTTGACCCCAGGTTCGGGTCTTGGACTGAGACTGGTTGGTGAGCTAGGTCAAAAATAACATATTTTTAGGGTTTAATACAAATTTCGGATTAATTTAATGCCAAAAAAATATTTTTATAATTCTAATTTGATATTAGGATTATAAAAAGTGCCGGTACCAATTTTGAGGATTTTTAGAATCCGTTTGATGGCTGAATTAAGCAAATTGCAAAACAGGGCACCCGAAGAATTCCAAAACACTGCAAAAATCACAAAATTTGTGATATTCTTGGATTTTCGTATATAAGCATATATTTTTAGGGTTTAATCATATTCATAATCATATTAAGATGCTTTAGGTTTAATTTGATGCTCATTTGATTTCATTTAGTGCATAAAACCTAAGTTTTTACCAAAATATTTTCTAAAAACCCTGATTTCAAGGCCATAGTCTTGCTATCAGGGGCAATTTGGTCATTTGACCTCAATTTCGAAATTTGTAACCCTAATTTTCATATTTTAATCATGTCATATCATATTTAGTTTAATTTATTTGCATTTGAATTTCAAAACTTGCATTTTATCAAATATCTTTCTAAAAACCCTAATTTCAACGCCATAGTCTTGTTATTAGGAGTATTTTGGTCATTTTGACCCCAATTTCGAAATTTCATATCTTATCTTCCTTATTTATTCAATCTTATTTCATATTTTATCAATTTTGATTTAAGGGAATCATGGCAAAAAGGCTTATATCTAGCAAAATCCAGTAATTTCTAGATATTACTGGATAAACCTAGAAAAGCCAACATATCATCACTAACAAAGTTTTCTAGTTTTGCAGGTACATTGAAGACTTTATTTTTCATGTATTTAATTTTCAATAGTGATGTAAACTAAATTAAACTTTGGAATAAGAATTTACATTTCCTGCTTAGCTTAGGCAGTATTGCATATAGTTTTTTTTTTTAAATAATGTTAATGTGTGATGGATGATGATTCATGCATATTCAAACTCACTATGGTCTACACGAATGGCACATACACTAGCTTTTATGAAGTTTATAAACTTGGTGAAATTTGTATTTATGGCCATAGTCAGAATACGAATGATACCTAGATTTATGATCTTCACATTAGCCACATTCAGCCTACACTCTTAGGCTAACTTCAAAATGCACAGCATTTCTCAAAAATACAAAAAGTATTTCTCAATTCCTCAAATCCATATTCATTCATTTCATGCATTTGCCAATTCCAATTCAAATCTCAATTCAAAGAAGTTCATTTTCTCAAAATCTCCTAAGTCTTAGTCAAAAATCGATTTTCTCAAAATATGGATTTGCCAATGATATTTCAAGTATTTCCCAAGTTCCAAATTCGATTTTCTAAGTTATATTTTCAATTTCAAAGTTTGAATTCAAAGAAATCAAGTTTTTCAAAGTTATTTCACATTTTTCAAAATCAATTTTCACAAAATCTCAAGATTTCTTCAAAAACCGATTTTTACTTTTCTCAGAAGTACATTTCAAATCCCAATTCACGATTTTCCATGTGATATCTATTCTAAGTGTTTCAGTTATTCAAAGCAAACATCATGTTTTCAAATATACATAGCACATGCCTGATTCTTTGTGCATTTAGAAATTAGAATATGATTTAGACAAGTTGAATAGAGTAGAGCATAAGATTGATCCTTGGTTCAATTACCCCTGTTAAAGGTGGCAGGAACGGTTGAACCTCGTACCGACAGGCGAGTCCCATTCTACGGAATTTTCCCGCATTTTAAAAACGGAGGCGAGTTATTTTCAAAATCTTTTTCAAAGGTCAGTTTGACTCGCAAAAAAGTTAAAAATTTTGCGATGATAATAGGTTTGGCGACCGTGATGGGACCTGTCTTCGCCTAATCAATCTAATGCTCTACTTAGTTCAAATTGTCAAAATCGATTTCCATGGAATGTCAGCTTTGCTTTATGATATCATGTGAACCTAGGAGCCTAGACTTGAACCCAGCTGACATGGAATGCATATAGACTAGGTATGGTTTGGTAGGACCATATTGAGGAGGAAATTTTCATGCTCACATAGACTTAGGTCTAATACAACACTCCTCAATTTAGGAATTGTATGAAAACAATGTTTGCTTCTTCAAATATTTCAAAATTCTATCTCTTTAGGACTTAGAGCCCTCTGTTTTCTTGCATGTGCTCATATTTTAAAAATCACCCTACCTATATTGTCCCGGTCTTCACGTTGCTGGGCTCTCTTCCAGAACCATAGTTCGGGACAGAGCCTCACAACTGGGCCACCTATCTGGGTGAAAACCCCCCTGCCACGTACCAAGGGCCATAGTCCAACGTATATCGGCAGGTGCTCAAGGATGTTGGAAAACTTGAACCTAGAATCGGAGGAATTGATTTTATGCCACGTACATCGAGCCTTGGCTTGAGTATATAGGCATAACTGGATTGGATACAGTTGATCTGAACCTTAGAGTTAGGATTAAGGTCCTACAGCTATTTCAAAATTTGTGCATCTAGAGTCAGCTTTTAGGGAATGTTGTATGTGCATACTTGTTGTGATTGAATATGTTATAGTTATTTCCTTTTTATTTTCCATATTTTCCCAATTTTCTAAAATACTGGACGATTTTCTCAAAATTCCCCCAATCTATGTCCATGTACTGTCCATGTTTTAAACCTTGGACGATTTTCCAAATACTTCATTTTCCATTTATTTCTTCATATTTCATCAAACCCTGGACGATTTTCCAAATTTCCCTTAATTTCCTTCAAAACTCCAGGTGATTTCCCATCTTTCCTGTCTTCTGGATCTCGAATTTCCTACTTTATTTTTATCCTGCCTGCATTTCCCTCAAATTTCCTGTATTTTTCCAAGTCTTATTCCAATTTTCCATGTTTTCCAGTCTGATGGCATCCAGTCAGCTTGATTCAGTCTTCCCTGAGGGTCACATCTCCTACGAGGTGCGACAAAGTCTTTCCGAGCATCGAGTCCTCAGCACCGGATCCTTCTTTCTCCGGTGGTACTATTTATGGTTCAAGAATTTCTCTCGTATGTTTCCGGACCACTTGGACGATTGTGGGTTAGAACTGGCGTCCGCGGTGGGAAAGCAGACAGTCAACGGCAATTTGATCCATGCACTAGCAGAACGGTGGAATCCGAGCACTTCTACCTTCTGGTTCCCGTGGGGCGAGATGACAATACTGATGGATGAATTTTCAGAAATCATGGGATTGCCCGAGCCAGCCGGTCAGCCTGGAGATCCATTGGAGAGACAATTTTTGATTAATGTCAAGGGTCTGGACCCTAAAGATGCCTTAGCTCGCATGACAGGACGCAAGTCTTGGCCATTGATATAGGAGGATGGAAACGAATATGTGGACCTGATCGAAATCTATAGACAGTATGGGACATTTGTGGAAGTCAGCTCGTTGTCCAGGACAGCTCGAGAGAGAATTCAGCACACGATGGTTCTGTGCACGGTGAGATTAGCTTTCTTTCTCGATGGACGGAATTACATGGATATCAGAATAGTTCAGCTTATGAGGAGATGGGGAAGTCGACAGACCAGCCACCTCTCAATAGCCATGGCTGCACTCGCTTTTCTATACCGAGGGTTGACTCGTTTCGCACTCGGAGAATCGATTCTAGTCGAAGGGTGCACCTACGCGTTGCAATCTTGGTTCCTCCGGCATGTGCCAGCCCGAGCCAGTTCATTCAGATACAATGGAGAGAAGCTTCTTCCAGTTGCGCGATACCGGTTCCTGATCGACAACCTTCAGGAGGAAGAAGTCGTATGGGACTACTTTGATCGTCAGGAATCACCTCCCAGATATACTTATGCATATGGCAAGCGATTCAGGCTACTTGGTCCATTCTTCTGCGCATACTATCATCCAGAGCGGTGCGTTAGGCAGTTCTCTCATAGGCAGAAGCGCGTAGAGATTCGTTCACTATCAGGGGTTCTGCCAGAATTCGACCTCTCATCAGATCAGTGGTCCGGAGCATACCATTCTGCCAGACATGGCTGGGATTCCTTTGTTACTCTCACTATTTTTTCTGGTCCTCGTGTGTCCTCTGATTATCCAGAGTGGTGGAAAATTGTCTGTCCCCCTCCCCTCTGTCAAGTGTATTATTGATAAAATCATGTTTTTTCCCTCAATAAAATTCCTTTATTTTACATTTCACTTTGGTTTGACGACCTCGCCTAGGTAACAAGGCATATTTCCAGTTGTTTATTTTGCAAAGAATAGCAGCGCAATTGTCGTAACTCCAGCGACGACTCAATCCCTAGTAATGGGATATTATTTCAATTGTATACCAAAATTCACAACAAATATTCTTCTTCAACCAAACTTTCTTCAAAAGCCTAATCATCAATCCTACCTTGCAGAGAGCATCAGCAATATTCAAGAGAACATTTGTGATATCCGATGGTTCATACAAGGTCCGGAAAGAAAACCCTATCAGTCGAAGGCGTCGCGTATTCAGTAGCTTCAGAAGAAGAGATGGATTCCCTTCGATCAGCTAAAAATCAGGGACAGCAGGTTGAGGATGACATTGATCTTCAAATGTATGTCATGTTCAAGAAAATGATGACCAAGATGCTCGCAGAGCAAGCTGAGGCCAGTACTGAGCAAATTCAGACCAAACAGAAAGATAAGGGTCATGCCGTCAAGAATGTGAAGATCAGCAAAAAGCAGAGTCATCACGAGGAAATGTCTGATGAATTAGAATCAGCTGACGATGCTGACAAGGAATGTGAAAATAAACATGAATTCAAAAGGTCGACTCAGGGCTAGGGGTTGGCTTACAAATCCAAAAATCAGTCTGTTGATGACCCTACTCAGTCACAACTAAAAGATATGATGAAAATGGTTAAAGATCTGTAGGCCCGCGACAAGGGCAAGAAAGTCTTCACCAGCGAAGACTTCTATGATGGCTTGGATGGGGACGACAATCTGGATAATCTCCCCAGAAAATTTATCAAGTTTGATGGTTCTGGCGACCCTAAAGCTCACCTCGCCATGTTTTTCGCTGAATGTTCACGATTCAAGCGTGACAATCGGGCACTCTTCCTTTGCTTCCCACGCAGTCTGGAGGGAACGGCAGCTAAGTAGTATTCAGAGCATGTCAACCCAATTGAGCTGAAAGAATTCGATAAGGTGGTGAACATGTTCATCGAGCGATTCCTCTTTAATGCTGAGGCGCTCCCGACCCTCAGTCATCTCTGCGGCCTAAAACAGAGAGAAAATGAAAAAGCTAGAGACTTCATCCACCGCTGGAGGTCGGCTTGTAATAAAATGAGAGATCCCATATCAGAGGGGCACGCTTTGTCCCTAATTCTGAGTAACTTCTCACAACCGCTGAAAGGCCTCATCTCCACCGCACCGTTCAGAACCTTTATTGAATTAACAGAGCGAACTGAGTGGCTCGAATTGAGCATGGAGAATGGTTTTTATGAAGGTTTCACTTTCACCAAGAACAACGGCCAGAACGAGTCAAAGAAGAAGACTCATTTCACTAATTCTGTCAGTAATAATAAATGGAATCATCGCAAGGGGCAGAATACAGACTTCTATTATGGGGCAGGAGGTTCAAACAAGAATGACCAGAAAGGAAAGTCGATCCCGCAATTCAGCAAGTCGCTTCAGCTGGAGCAGGGAACAAAACCCCGAGAGAAAGTGAAGCACGAAGGATGGAGCTATGAGAGGAAGTTCACTCCATTAGATCAATCACTCGAGACTGTGCTCGAGTACCTGTTGACCAAGGAGATGGTCAAATTGCCCAGGCTGGTCGATCCTTCCGCTCCTATGGGAAAATTCAAAGACCAATTCTGCAAATTTCATCGAACAGTGGGGCACAATACTGAGAATTGCTTCGTTCTGAAGAACATTGTTCAGGACCTTATTGATAAAAATCTTCTGGTAGAAGGTGCGGAAGATAAAAATATAGATATTCTAAAAGAGCCATTTTCTCGTCATTCTACAATAGTCATCACCGAACAGTCGCTTCAACCACAGGAGCATATCAGGCCATGCTCTGAAAATGATATGCAAGCTCAGCATCGGGTCCTGGTATTGCAACAGGCTCAGTCCAAGGCCCAGAAGATGGACCTTATTTCAGCCTTCGGCAAAATGAAAGTATCTGACAAGCCCACTGGGGTATCTCCCGAGGTAGCCAGAAGTATGCCATGGCTCCCTAAGCATCTCATTAAGTCCACCCCAAAGAAAAGTGAGACATCCACTCTAAAGCCTATTACAGCATTATCCAATGTCTCAATTTTGGACTTAACCCAAGCTTTCGCTAAACATCAGCAAGTATTAAATAATCTATTGCAGAAAATCAAGGTGAAACCAAGCATAACTCCGGAAGACATGGCCCACATAGTCAATCAGGCCATGACTAATGCTCCAGTTACTTTCTCCGATGAGGATCTCCCTAAACCTCATGTATTTCACAACAATGCCTTGTATGTTGTGGTTCGAACCAGAGGGATGACAGTTCCTCATGTGCTGATCGATGGAGGCAGCAACCTCAATATATGTCCGGAAATGACCGCCAAAGCTTTGGGCATTAAAGAAGAAGAATGCATTCCAGATCCAATCACCATTTATGGGTTCGACAATCATGGCCAAACAGCGAAAGGAAAAATCTTCTTGGAGATCTTCATTGACTACTCGGTCCATTCAATTCTCTTTCACGTGGTCAATGTGCCGCCCACTTATAATCTGCTTCTCGGGAGACCATGGATCCACAACACAAACGCAGTACCATCTACTCTGCATCAGTGCATCAAGTGGTCAAAAGGTGGTATGATCACGATAGTCTTAGGCGAAGATCCGGAGCAGAGGCTAGCACAGCCCATGGTTCCCAGGCCCTCTTTCACTACTGATATCCCTAGCGTTAGGGATATCGAAGAGGTCAGCTTTGAAGAGAATTCGGGAATAATACAGATGACAGAGCAACCCGAGCATACAGTGGATACGACCCGATGGGGAGGTCCACAGTTCTTCAAGATTGGAGGACGAATTGATTACAGCACACTTAAGGATCATCCTCTATTCTCCCAATTTATGAAAGCTAAAACGGGATTAGATTTACTAGTGAAGCACGGCTACCAGCCTTTTCAAGGCCTAGGCAAAAATGAAGATGATCGTCTTGAACCAGTGATTCCTCAGCATTGCCCTAAAAGGACCGGATTGGGCTTTAATGGCCGAAGATCTCAGAAAGGGACTGTTTTCATTAAGGGAACACATTAGAAGAATTCATTTGTCTTTCCTTTTCTATTCTTTTGTCGGGATGATATCCCATTTCATTCTCATCATTGTCATTTTGATTAATTCTATCTTTCAATAAAGTTGCAAGTTTCCTTTGTCTATCTTGGTGTCATTTGTCTCTTTACTCCTCAATATTAAATCTTCACAAAATTGAAATCATTTTGCTCTTTTATCTTTCCAATTATTTTCAATAAAAGCAATTTATTTCATGATGAGCAATTTTCCTAAATCAATTTATCCTCCAATTTTCAGAATGTCTTCCCGATCTATCAAGAAGCTCGTCTTTAATCCAAAAGCCTATTCGAAATCAGCAATAATTCATCAGGTCAGAATAAGAACAGAATGTAGTCAGATTGCAAAGCAGTCAGAAGAATCCGCAGAGTTTGATTCAACTCTTCAAGAACTGCCAAAATTTGCATTGGTTCAGAAGCAAGATGAGCCATCATCCTTAGTTCAAGATCCGACTGAGGATATCAACATCGGATCAGAAGACGATCCTAAAATTCTCAAGATTGGCAGTGGTTTGAGTCCAGGAGAGAAAGAAAGGCTCACTAATTTCCTCAAGCAGCATGAAGAAGTATTCGCATGGACTTATGAGGATATGCCAGGTTTAGATCCTAAATTGGTGAAACATCACCTCGTTCTGAAGCCTGAGGCGAAACCAGTCAAGCAGAAGTTGAGAAAAATTGATCCTCGAATCGAGCAACAAGTCAAGGAAGGACTTGAGGATCTGCTTAAAGCAGGATTCATTCGAGCAATTGATTACCCGGATTGGTTGGCGAATATCGTAGCAGTTCCTAAGAAGAATGGTAAAGTGCAAATCTGTATCGACTTCTGTGATCTCAATAAAGCCACTCCAAAGGATGACTATCCGCTCCCAAACATTGATCTCCTAGTCGATAGCACAGTCGGGCATGCTATGTTTTCCTTTATGGACGGATACTCCGGATATAATCAAATCAAGTTGGCCGCTCGTGACCAATCCAAAACATCCTTTACCACGCCATGGGGCACTTTCTGTTACACGGTTATGCCTTTTGGGCTCAAGAATGCTGGAGCCACTTATCAGCACGCTATGGCCGTTATTTTCCATGATCAGATGCACAAGACTATGGATGCATCGAAAGAAGAGGAAGATCACATCGAAGCTCTTAATCAAGTCTTCAAACGACTCATTCTTTACAAGCTAAGACTCAATCCACAAAAATGTGTCTTTGGAGTCGAATCAGGCAAGTTGCTAGGCTTCTTGGTCAGCAAGAAGGGGATAGAAATGGATCCCGCTAAGGCCAAAGCTATCATTGGCATGCCGCCCCCGACTAATCTCAAAGAATTGCGTTGCCTTCAAGGACGCATGCAATCAATTCGGCGATTCATTTCTAATTTGGCCATGAGATGTGAGCCTTTCAATCATTTGCTCAGAAAAGGAGTGAGGTTCGAATGGGGACCAGAGTGTCAGCAGTCGTTCGAACACATCAAGAAATATCTTCTCAATCCTCCTGTTTTAAAGCCGCCAGAATTAGGGAAACCCCTATTGCTATACATTTCAGTTAATCAAGTTGCTTGCGGCGGATTCTTGGCGCAATACGAAGAAGGCAGCTTGATAGAACATGCCATTTACTATGTGAGCAAGACCTTTATTGATTACGAGAAGAAATACTCTCAGATAGAGAAGACATGTTTAGCTCTAGTATGTATGTGTCAGAAATTGAGACATTATCTATTGGCGTCTGAAGTCAAGATTCTATCTAAATTAAATCCTCTCAAATACATTCTTGAACAACCATTTCTCAGCGGACGAATCGCCAAATGGCAAGTCCTGTTAATGCAATACGACTTGGAATATGTCTCTCAGCAATCTATCAAAGGCCAAGCGATTGCAGACCAATTAGCAGATTTTCCTCTAGCAGAGGATGTTAAAGCTGAGGATGATTTCCCCGATGAGCGGATCTGCAATATTCAACAATCCCCAATTTGGAATTTATTCTTCGACGGTTCCAAGAATATGGCAGGCATAGAAATCGGAATTCTACTAATCACACCAGAGAAAGAGATGATTCCCTTTTCTCTCAAACTGGATTTTCAGTGCACTCACAATATGGCCGAGTATGAAGCTTTGATACAAGGTCTGAAAATTCTACAGGACTTCAATGTCAAAAGAGTGCATGCTTATGGCGACTCCTTGCTCGTCGTCAATCAAGTCCTAGCCGAATGGCAAGTGAAAGATCAGAAATTACTTCCTTACCAGAAGATTGTCTCAGCTCTTGCCAACAAATTCAAAGAATTCCAACTTTTCCATATCAAGAGAGATTTCAATCAAGTTGCAGACAGTTTAGCTAATCTGGGATCTATCATGTCTTTCAGGAGTGGAGAATCTTGTCGCTCATTTGAAATTGACAGACTTGATCAACCCGCTTTCGTCCCAGTAGAGCAGATAAACCAGGCTGAATAAAAGAAGAAGCCCTGGTATCATGATATCAAGAATTTCATTAAAACTAGCGAATTTCCTCCAGAATTATCAAAGAGAGAGTAGCGAGCAATTCAACGTATGTCTGCTCGATATTTTATTTTTGCCGACGTCCTTTATCGTCGTGGATTCAGTTTTGAGTATTCCAGATGTTTGGACGAAGAAGAAGCCGAAGAAGTTGTGCAAGAAGCACATGAAGGCATTTGCGGTGGTCATGTTGGCTATCAGACTCTCGTCAAACAAATCATCCGAGCAGGATATTATTGGAGAACTATGCAACAAGATTGTTATCGTTTTGTGAAGAAGTGCGTTCAATGTGAGATGCATGCGCCTTCCATACATGCGCCAGCCACATACTTGCAATCTGTCGTCTCGCCATGGCCATTTTCCATGTGGGCTTTCGATGTTGTAGGCCCCATCACTCCTTCAGCCTCCAATGGTCATAAATATTTTCTTACCGCGACAGAATACTTTACTAAATGGGTAGAAGCAGTCACTCTACGCACAGTAGAAGGTCGACACATGGTTTCTTTCATCCATAAGAATATCCTTTGCCATTTCGGTATACCGCATGATATTGTGTCGGATAATGGCAGTCATTTCAAGAATGAGAGAATGAGGACATTCTGCTCAAAATTCAGAATTCATCAACATTTTTTCGCTCCTTATTATCCTCAAGGGAATGGTCAGGCAGAGGCCACCAACAAGATTCTGATTCGAATCCTGGAGCGAACTTTAGAAACGGGCCGTGACTGGCATGAAAAGATTCATGATGCATTATGGGCATACAGAACCACCATTAGAACTCCAATGAATGCTACTTCGTCAGAACTTGTCTACGGAACTGAAGTAGTACTGCCTCTACATGTTCAGAAACCTGCTCTGAAATTTGCATCACTTCTAGAATTACCTCTTGATCAATATCAACAACAGCGACTGGTACAGCTTGATTTGCTCGATGAAAGAAGGCTCAGAGCCGCAGAGCATGCTCAATCCTATCGCCAGAGGATAGCCTGACAATATGCAAAATCTGTCATTGAGAGAAAATTTCGGGTCAATGATCTAGTGCTCAGATCAGCAGCTTATCTCAAGCATCGCCCGGGTGGCAAATGGTCGCCAAATTGGGAGGGTCCTTATGTTGTCAAAGAGGCACTACCTCGCAATTCATATCGGCTCATCAATGCTGATGGAATAGAATTACCAGATCCCATCAATGGTCGACATTTGAAAAAATTCTATACTTGAACAATTTCCTATTCTTTGTAATTCTTCCAAATTTTCTTCAATAATGATCAAAATTCTTTTTCCCAGTTACACTGGGGCATTTTAAAATTTTGTTTTTATCTACAAATATCCTGTATGCAGGCAGGATAAATAAATCTCTTATTTCACGCACTTGTGCATTCATGTGCATCAATTTGCATTCAATTGCATTAATACCGATCTGGTCAGTATTGAGATTTCAACTATCAATCCCATCACAATTCCTAACGATTCAAGATTGAAAGATAATCACCAGAACTGAACCAAAATCCAGTATCCAAACTGGTACATTTTTAAACCGGTATGCATACCCTTTCAAAATCGAGCACTCGTGTTAGTGTTCCACTGAATGGTCATGTCAGTCGACCTCTTGAGTTCAGTGTTCGTGCTGATCACTCATCCAAAATTCCCAATTTCTAATTTCCAATTTCCAAATATCAATTTCCAAATTCCAAAATTCTAATTTCCAATTTCCAAATATCAATTTCCAAATTCCAAAATTCCAAAATTCTGATTTCCAATTTCCAATTTCCAAATATCAATCTCCAAAATTCCCAATTTCTAATTTCCAATTTCCGAATATCAAATTCCAAACTTCCAATTTCTAACTTCAAATATCAAAATTCCAATTTCAAAAATTCAAAATTCCAAATTTCGATCTTTTGGTCACCCAATACCCAATTCCAAAAAAAAAAAAAATCTCTTGCGAGAGACCCTTTTTATAGGGAGAGTTCGAGGGAGCTCGCTCTTTTCGCATGCTATCCAATTCGTTCACTTAGCCCCTTTTTAGGGAGAGTTTGAAGGGACTCGTGCCTTTGTGAACTGTTTGCAAAACAAAATTCCAATTTCATACAAGGAACCCTTAGGTCAGGGAGAGCTTCGACGGAAGTTCGTTTTCCTTGTAACCATAATTTCAGACTAGGCCATTTCATCATGAAGGACCCTCTTTTCAGGGAGAGTGTGATGAACTCGTTCCTTCATGACCAATTTACCAACCTCACCAATTCCGGCCCCCTTTTCATAAGAGAAGCCTAATGTTAGGAAGTTTTGACGAAAGCTTAATTTCTCTTCGAAGGTTCGTTTTGCAAACACCTCCTCTTCAGGGAAGAGAGGAGTAATTCCCAATTCTAATTTCTGAATCCTCTCCTTTGGGGAAAGGAGAAGAGAATTTATGTCATGGATGTGATGCGTTGTGCTTCAAATGCTCGCTTTCACAAAAGGATTTCAAGAAAATTTTGCCAATTTATCATTAAATATTTGTTGATTTCAAAAATCTTTATTGCACAAAATTATTACTTCAGAATACCTCCAGTATTACTTCCGAAAGGACAATGCTTTCGCGAAAAAGGATTCAAAATTCAAAATCTTTCTATTGGCCAACCAAAATGATGAAGAATAAATCCTCGATATAGCCAGCAAAGAGAATTCAATGTTGTTGCAAAGCCATAAGTGATTGATATTGATCGCAGTCAATGGCACATTTTTAAAGACCATTCTTGAAAAATAAAGCAGTCGAAATATCCTGGGTGACACAGAAAAATCCACTCAATTTCCATATCTCCTCAATCACCTAAGCTGCAATTAAATATCTGCAAAAGGGATCTCTCAATTGTCGTCAAGATGAAGGCGAATTAAGCGAGTCGACCCCCGGGGCCAAAGAAGATTTGGATCATCTCCAAGATGACGGAGTTTGTGACGGATCCTTCCAAAGAAAGTTCAGATCACCGTCGAGATGAAGGCGAGTGTGATGAGCCTACCGACAAACCCTAAAAGATATTTGATTCCAGCTATCATCAAGAGATTCCCACCAATGAGCCAATAACTATCAAGATAATCCCTGAGAGAAAAGAAGGATCGTAACATCTCTGAGATGAAGGAGTTTGTGACATACCCTTCCCAAGAAAAAAAGAGAGAAATGTCAGGACATCTCCAAAATGAAGGATGATGTAATTCCCAAAAAATCCAAGAGAGCTCCAATCTGCTAAAAAGAGAGTGCAGAAAGATCATCATGAGAAAAGAATCCCAGGATATCAGACTGCCGAATCTATCAAGAATCTTCTTTAATTTTGTGAAATTCTTTTATCAATATTCTTTCACTAATAGCTCTCGCAATATCAAGAATACTTTCTTTCCCGCCATATCAAGGAAATTGATAGCTTCATTGAAAGAAAGTCAATCGCAAGCAATTTGAATTCGAATTCTGATTCTACAGAGTTAAGCCCAGTCGGAGGTAATACTTCAGGTAGAAAAGAGGGAATACTTTCAAAACAATGTGCATCATTTTCAATTATTTTGAATCAACAACAATTTTCAACATTTTGACAATATTTTATAGCTATCCTGGCATGAAGCGAGAGCTTGAGGTTCATCTTTGGTGCATCCTGACACCATCCCTTTTTAAGGACTTGATAACGGGAGTTTTCAAGATTCCTTCCCTTCTTTGGTATAATCTGAGCGCACGGGCTCTCAGATTCGCACACTTCCCTGTGTCTCCACTGTTCCACCATAGACAGTCCAATTTCGGCTTGAGGTTAAGCCACCAATTTCAGCAAAAGGCAATTTCAAAAGTTAATTAGTCTCAGCAATGAGACGCCCAAAATCAATCCCTTTTCAAACTTTAGGGACCCCAATTTCCTTCCTTTTGCAAAACCCCTATCGGATTCATTGTGCGGAAATCCGAAGGTTCCATCACGGTCTCTTCTTTCGAGGATTCCGTCCATTTTCTGCCCAATCAGGTCAAGGGTACAAACTGAGCCTCACGTGATGAGGTATTTCACTTCCCAATCAGGTCAAGGGTTAAGCTTGAGCTTCGTTCCATACGAGGTATTTCCCGTCCCATCCAGGTTAAGGGCAAAACCTGAATCTCACTTCTTTTGAAATAAAATTTTCTCCTTATTCTCCAATTCATATCTACCATCATCACTTGAACTAATTCTTTCATACCCAGTCAGATTCATCTAACTGGGGCATTTTTATGGTTCAAATTTGGTGTGTTTTCTTTGCCACTAAGCTCGGCTTACAACCGGCTTAGTAGCAAAGAGGGGCATCTGTAAACACCCCAAATTTTCACCCTCATCCAGTACTTACATTTCATGTGTCATTGCATATCATTGCATGCATTCGGCATACCATTTCATTGCATTGCATAGCATCGCATGTCATCCCATCTCATTTTCGAGATCCAGCACTCCTGTTTTTAAAATATTCAATCCAGGTTCGGGTTTTTAAAACTTTTTCTTTCAAAATCGATTTTAAACCCTGGGTTTTTAATCAGCATTCTGTCATTTTCCAACCTCAGGACTTTATATTTCGAAATATTTTCTCAGAAAACAATCTGGATTCATTTCAAACTCAATTTCAATTGATTTCAATTCTCAGATGAGACCCATTTAGGTGGTGTCGCTTCTGGATTCCTTTACTTATCAAAACATCTAAAAAATTTTAGAGTCCTAGTTGGATCAGGACTCTTTTTCCAGAGTCTTAGTCGGATCAAAACTCTACTTTTTACTACCTTTTCTACCTGTTTCGGAGAGAACCTTTCAAAATCTTCTGTTTTGGCAAAAATTTCAGAGTCCTAGTTGGATCAGGACTCTTCTTCAAGAGTCCAGTCGGATCAGGACTCTTCCTCAGAGTTTTTAAATCGGATTAGAACTCTAATCTTTTACAGCTGTTTTATCCATTTTCAATCAAATCTTTCAAAATCTTTCAAAATGAGTCAGAAACTCAGAGTTTTAGTCAGAACAGGACTCTGTTCAGAGAGTCCTAGTTGGGTCAAGACTCTGATCCTGATTTCAATTTTGAAAGAATCTTTCAAAAATCTTTCAATCTACCAAAACTATTACACTTTTATCAAAGAATTTCAAAATTCTGAGATTTTATCTCAGAGTCCTGATCAAATCAGGACTCTACCCCAGAGTCCTGATCGAAGAAGGACTCTATCCAAAATTGATGCTCTCGCTTCATTTTCACTGGTTCTCAAAAGCTTTGCCCAAATTTCATCATTTGCTCATCAGAAAACAAAAATTCTTAGAGTTCTGATCGAATCAGGACTCTTTCTTAGAGTCCTATACAGATCAGGACTCTGAATCAAAACTTCAATTTCATCTTGTTTTTAACTATTTTTCAAAATTCTCTCATTTGTTTTCTCAGAAAATCCGAAAATCTGAAAGTCCTAGTTCAATTAGGACTCTGTCCCCAGAGTCTCAGTTGAATCAGAACTCTGTTTTATTCCAATATTTATTATTGTTTTCACTGCTTTCACAAGTTCTTTCATTTGTTTTTCAAAAAATACCAAAAAAAATCTAGAGTTTCAATCCAATCAGAACTCTGTCCCAGAGTCCTAGTCCAGTCAGGAGTCTGTTTGGAGTCTGTTTTTATTTCCTTTTCACTTATTTCCATTTGTTTTCAAAATTTAGGTCATTTTAAAGAGTCCAGTTAGTTCAGGACTCTATTTTAGAGGTCGGTCGAGTTAGGAGTCTACCCCTGGCTGTGTTTTTCTGACTTATTTCATCATTTCTTGATAAAATCTTTTGAAAATTCCTTCATTTGGATTTTAAAACCCAAAATCTCAGAGTCCTAAAAATTCAGGACTCTAGCCCAGAGTCCAGTTCTCTTGAGACTCTATTTTCAAAAATCTTTGAATTTCAACTATTGATTTTAACCCCTTTTCAAAGCCATTTTCAGTATTTATTTCAAATTTTCAAAACTCTGATGTGGGGTCCACTCAGTTGACGCCATATCCAGAGGAGTTCTGACCCAGTTGGAACTATGTGTCATTTCAAAACTTTTAATTTCAAGTCTACTTTTGAATCTCTTTTGAAAACTTCTTCAATTTCAAGTTTTAAAATCGCTTTTTGAAAAAAAACTCAAGTAGGGCCCACTCGGGATGGCGCCATATTCGAGTAAGTCAGGGCTAGACTAGGGTTAGTCATTGTTTTAGTTAGGTTAGGGGTTTAGAGGAGTCAAAATCAATTTTAAAAATCTATTTTATTTAACTTTTAAACCATTGGTTTTTAAAGGTTTTAAATTCAAGTTTTAAAAACCAAATGTGGGTCCATACTAGGTGGTGTCACATTTGGACTTTTTAGGGTTTAATTAGGTATTAATTAGAGTTTAATTAGAGTTCATTTAGGGTTAGGAAACCACAAAAAATCGTTGCCCTTAGTTGATTATTTAGAAAGAGTCCTGAAAAAAAAGGAAAACCTCTTAATTAACCCTAATTAAGTGACTTTTTGAAAATCTATAAATAGGGGACCTAAAGGGGGTCAAAAGGGGAGCTCTTTTTCTCTCAAATTTTCGTGGCCTCTCTCTTCTCTCCAGCACCTCTGCCTTCCTCCATTGCAGCTGCAGACCCAAGGTGAGTTTATTTAATATTATTTTATTATTATTTTATTAGTTTTTTAAGATTTTTCAATAGATTTCACCATGGAAACTCTTGTGTTCATGGATTTAACCATGGATTTCATCCAAGAACCCCAAAATCGACCCAAAAAGATGATCTAACTCAGTTTGAGGGTAATTTCAAGGATTCTAATCCATTAGAATCGATGAGAGGTACGTTTTTCATATTCTTAACCGACGAAACGTGAGATTTACCCGTTAAATGGGTCAAATCCATGATTTCAAAGGTGAAAGAAAATTCCAGCCATTGATTCCCTGTATTTTATTTATTTATCTGTTTATTCATGTTTATTACATGTTTTACAGCATAGAAATAATTTTTATTTTACTGTTTTATGGTTTATTTTATTGTTTTTCATTAGTTAATGCATATTTTCTCAAGTTTCTTAGATTTCTGTGTGTTTTTAGTTTAGAACAGAAAAGAGCATACTGTTTAGAATTGAAATATGTGTTGTTTATTTCTGATTTTTTTATATGTGATGCATGCATATGTGATTGATCTACTATAAAAAAATCAGAGATTTTGGACTTCGGAAACTCTGTCCGACAAATCAGACATCAAATCGGGTTTTTAAATCTTTAAAATCGAAGTTAAAATCAAGAAGGTAACTTGCTGTGACGATATTTTTCTCATTCTATATCCGATTTTAGATCTGTAAATTGCTATGGATTTATGTTGATTAGATCTATCTACTGTGAAATTTTCAGAATTTTGTACTACATTTTAGTATTTTTCCGCTGTCAGAAACTCTGATTTTTAATTTAAAACGCGTTAGGGTTTACCAAAACCTTAATCAGACTTGTGTTATTCGTAAATCCCAAAATACAGATCCGATTCATGATCTGTAAAAAGTGAGTATTGTTATTTTTCTGTAAAATATTCACTGTTAAAATCTCAAATATTTTGGAATAGTATTGATATTTATCCCGGAATTTGTAATCTGCAGTGTCTGTTTTAACTCATGTTTGGTTTGCAATATTCAAGCCTGGATTACCGGTAGGGGATCTCCTTGATCCTAAGTGCTTTTTCAGATCTGTAAAAAAGAAAAGTTTTGTTTTTATGTCTATTTGGTCTCTATCAAAAATCAGAAATTTTCATGGAGGTTTGACCCCTGGTTCGGGTCTTGGACTGAGACTGGTTGGTGAGCTAGGTCAAAAATAGCATATTTTTAGAGTTTAATGCAATTTTTGGATTAATTTAATGCCAAAAAAATATTTTTATAATTCTAATTTGATATTAGGATTATAAAAAGTGTCGGTACCAATTTTGAGGATTTTTAGAATCCGTTTGATGGCTGAATTAAGCAAATTGCAAAATAGGGCACCCGAAGAATTCCAAAACACTGCAAAAATCACAAAATTTGTGATATTCTTGGATTTTATTATATAAGCATATATTTTTAGGGTTTAATCATATTTATAATCATATTAGGATGCTTTAGGTTTAATTTGATGCTCATTTGATTTCATTTAGTGCATAAAACCTAAGTTTTTACCAAAATATTTTCTAAAAACCTTAATTTCATGGTCATAGTGTTGCTATCAGGGGCAATTTGGTCATTTGACCTCAATTTCGAAATTTCTAACCCTAATTTTCATATTTTAATCATGTCATAGCATATTTAGTTTAATTTATTTGCATTTGAATTTCAAAACTTGCATTTTATCAAATATCTTTCTAAAAACCCTAATTTCAACGCCATAGTCTTGTTATTAGGGGTATTTTGGTCATTTTGACCCCAATTTCGAAATTTCATATCTTATCTTCCTTATTTATTCAATCTTATTTCATATTTTATCAATTTTGATTTAAGGGAATCATGGCAAAAAGGCTTATATCTAGCAAAATCCAGTAATTTCTAGATATTACTGGATAAACCTAGAAAAGCAAACATATCATCACTAACAAAGTTTTCTAGTTTTGCAGGTACATTGAAGACTTTATTTTTCATGTATTTAATTTTCAATAGTGATGTAAACTAAATTAAACTTTGGAATAAGAATTTACATTTCCTGCTTAGCTTAGGCAGCATTGCATATAGTTTTTTTTTTTTAAATAATGTTAATGTGTGCTGGATGATGATTCATGCATATTCAAACTCACTATGGTCTACACGAATGGCACATACACTAGCTTTTATGAAGTTTATAAACTTGGTGAAATTTGTATTTATGGCCATAGTCAGAATACGAATGATACCTAGATTTATGATCTTCACATTAGCCACATTCAGCCTACACTCTTAGGCTAACTTCAAAATGCACAGCATTTCTCAAAAATACAAAAAGTATTTCTCAATTCCTCAAATCCATATTCATTCATTTCATGCATTTGCCAATTCCAATTTAAATCTCAATTCAAAGAAGTTCATTTTCTCAAAATCTCCTAAGTCTTAGTCAAAAATCGATTTTCTCAAAATATGGATTTGCCAATGATATTTCAAGTATTTCCCAAGTTCCAAATTCGATTTTCTAAGTTATATTTTCAATTTCAAAGTTTGAATTCAAAGAAATCAAGTTTTTCAAAGTTATTTCACATTTTTCAAAATCAATTTTCACAAAATCTCAAGATTTCTTCAAAAACCGATTTTTACTTTTCTCAGAAGTACATTTCAAATCCCAATTCACGATTTTCCATGTGATATCTATTCTAAGTGTTTCAGTTATTCAAAGCAAACATCATGTTTTCAAATATACATAGCACATGCCTGATTCTATGTGCATTTAGAAATTAGAATATGATTTAGACAAGTTGAATAGAGTAGAGCATAAGATTGATCCTTGGTTCAATTACCCCTGTTAAAGGTGGCAGGAACGGTTGAACCTCGTACCGACAGGCGAGTCCCATTCTACGGAATTTTCCCGCATTTTAAAAACGGAGGCGAGTTATTTTCAAAATCTTTTTCAAAGGTTAGTTTGACTCGCAAAAAAATTAAAAATTTTGCGATGATAACAGATTTGTATGAAAACAATGTTTGCTTCTTCAAATTTTTAAAATTCTATCTCTTTAGGACTTAGAGCCCTCTGTTTGCTTGCATGTGTTCATATTTTCAAAAACCACCCCACCTATCTTTACCCGGTCTTCACGTTGCTGGGCTTTCTTTCAGAACCATAGTTTGGGACAAAGCCTCACAACTGGGCCACCTATTTGGGTGAAAACCCCTCTGCCACGTACCAAGGGCCATAGTCCAACGTATATCGGCAGGCGCTCAAGGATGTTGAAAAGCTTGAACTTAGAACCAGAGAAATTGATTTTGTGCCACGTACATCGGGCCTTAGCCTAAGTATATCGATATAACATGATTGGACACAGTTGATCTGAGCCTTAGAGTTAGGATTAAGGTCCTACAACTATTTCAAAACGGGTGCATCTAGAGTCAGCCTTTAGAGAATGATGTATGTGCATACTTGTTTGTACAGGATGAGATTGAATGTTAGTTTCTTTTATTCCATTTTATTACATTTACCACAAGTTTTCTAAAATACTGGACAATTTTCAAAAATCTCCATTTTTTTTCATCTGTTTCCATATACTGTCTAAAATTCTTATTTTATTCAAACTCTGGATGATTTTCCAAATTCTTCTCTATTTCCTTCAAAACTCCAGGTGATTTTCCATCCTTTCGTTCTTCTGGATCTTGAATTTTCTGCTTCAATTTTTTATCAATGTCAAGGGTCTGGATCCCCGAGACGCTTTAGCCCGCATGACAGGACGCAAGTCTTGGCCATTGATAGAGAAGAATGGAAATGAATATGTGAACCTACTCGAAATCTACAGACAGTATGGGGCATTTGTGGAAGTCAGTTCCTTATCTTGAATAGCTCGAGAAAGAATCCAGCATGTGATGGTCTTATGCACTGTGAGATTAGCTCTCTTTTTAGATGGACAAAATTACATGGATATCAGGATAGTTCAACTTCTGCAAAGATGGGGAAGTCGACAGACCAACCGCCTCTCCATAGCCATGGCCGCACTCGCTTTTCTGTACCGAGGGTTGACCCATTTCACACTCGAAGAATCAATTCTAGTTGAAGGGTGCACCTATGCATTGCAATCTTGGTTTCTCCAGCATGTGCCAGCCCGAGCCAGTTCATTCAGATACAATGGTGAAAAGCTTCTTCCAGTTGCGTGATATCGATTCTTGATCGATAACTTTCAGGAGGAAGAAGTCGTGTGGGACTATTTTGATCATCAAGAATCACCTCCCAGATATACTTATGCATATGGCAAGCGATTAAGGCTACTGAGCCCATTCTTCTGCGCATACTACCATCCAGAGCGGTGTGTTAGGCAATTCTCTCAAAAACAGAAGCGCATAGAAATTCGTCTACTATCAAGGATCTTGCCAGAGTTCGATCTCACATCAGATTAGTGGTCCGGAGCATACCATTCTGCCAGACATGGCTGAGATTCTTTTGTTACTCTCACTATTTTTCCTGGTCCTCGAGTGTCCTCTGATTATCAGGAGTGGTGGAAAATTGTTTGTCCCCCTCCCCTTTGTCAAGTTATTATTAATAAAATCATGTTTTTCCTTCAATAAAATTCCTTTAATTTTCATCCTATCCTGATTTGACGACCTCGCCTAGGTAACAAGGCACAATTTTCAGTTGTTTATTTTCTTTGTAAAGGAATGACAACGCAATTTCCGTAATCCCAGCGACGACTCAATACCTAGTAATGGGATAATCTTTCAATTGTCTACCAAAATTCTCAGCAAATATTTTCTTTCAATCAAAATTTCTTTCAAAAGCCTAACCATCACTTTTGGCCTGCAGAGAGCATTCGTGATATTCAATGGTTCAGACAAGGTCAGGGAAGAAAACTGCACCAGTCGAAGGCATGGCACATTCAATAGCTTCATAAGAAGAAATGGATTCACCGCGTTCAGGCAGAAATCAAGGGCAGTGTGATCATGCAAATTTTTTCCTCTCGTTCCCCTTTTCCTTCTCTTTGCCTTTCTAGCCTCTATTCCTTTTTGAAGGGGAAAAAAAGATAGAAAAGAAGAGAGAAAAGAAAAGTAAGAAGAGAGAGGAACTCTTTTGCAAGTTCTCATCTGACCAAAATTTCAAAAAAAATGTTTTAAAATCACTCACCTCCGTTTTAAAAATCTACGGGAAAAATGGAGAGACGGGATTCGCTCGTCGGTACGAGGTTCGACCGTTCCTGGTGCCTTTACCAGGGGTAATCGAACCAAGGATCGAATTTATGCCTTTTGCTTTTCTAAAATATCATCTAAGAATTTATTCTAAGTCTAAATGCACAAAAAATCATGCTTGTGTGAATGCAAAGATGTATGCTCTTTTGAGAAAATGATTTGAAAATTTCCAAGTCTTCTGAGATGAACTTGATAATGGAGTGAAGAAATGGTTTTTGAAGGTTGAATCTAATTTAGAACCTTGAAACATATCTTGGAAAAAGAGACTTGAAATTTCAAGTCTTGGATTGATCAGAATTTTGAAAAGATAAATCTTCAGATGAAGAGAAAGGGAATTGAAAATTTTGAAATAAGGATGGATTTTCAAAGTCATGATGGACTTTAAATTGGGATCAATTTTTAAGAATCAATTTTGAATTCAATATCTAAACAGAAATTGAATTTGAATTTAGACTTGAGAAGTAAATTTGAAATTTGGCTTTTGAGATTTGGAAATGAAATTAGATTTGAAAATCCAAAATAAAATCTTGATCTGAAGTCTAATATCCAAGATGGAACTGGGTCCCAGATTCAAGATGGGGTTGGATCCGGATTTTGGAATTCTAAAATGGAATTGGATCCGAAGTCTAAGATCCAAGATGAAGCTGAGTTCTGGAGTCCTAAATGTAATTGGATCCGAAGTGTGGAATTCTAAATGGGATATGGATCTGAAGTCTGAGATCCAAAGATGAGGTTGAATTTCTAGAATCCTGAATGGAATTGGATCTAAAGTCTGGGATCCAAAATGAAGTTGAATTCTAGGATCCTAAATGGAATTGGATTCGAAGTCTGAGATCCAAGATTGAGTTGGTTCTTGAATATTTGAATCCAATATGGAATTGGGTTCTAAATCTAGAATTGGATTTTGAAAGTCCAAATGGGGCTTTTAAAGATGGGTCTGGGTTTTGAAAACCCAAATTAAATTAAAAGCTTAGGAGAAATCAAATTTTGAGATTCAGAATCAATCTCAAAACTTTGGTTTTGAATTGAGAATCAAGACTCAATCTTTAGATATAACTTTGAATAAATTTGATTTAGAAGATGAATCAGGAATTTTCAAAGTTTAAATTGAACTTCGAGATGCTTGATTTAAATTTTTAAAATCGAATCCTGAAAATGAATTTGAAATTTCAAAGTTGATTTGAACTTTGAAATTTGATTAGAATTAGAACATGGATTTTGAATATACAAATGAATTTCAAAGTCAAATTGGACTTTGAATTTGAAGTTTGAATTTAGAATTAGAAGATGAATCAGAAATTTCAAAGTTAAATTGAACTCTGAAATTAAATTTTGAGATGTTGGATTGAATTTTGAATTTGGTTTTGAATCTTTGAAATGAATTTGGAATTTCAAAATTGAGTTGAACTTTGAATTCTGATTGGAATTTGAAGTGGAATTTTAAATAAAAATGGATTTGGAATTTCAAAGTCAAATTGGACTTTTAAATTGGATTTTGAATCTTGAAATGAGATAGAAAGATGAATTGAAATAAAAATTTTAAGAAAAGATAATCAGGATCACTTGGATTTTGAAAAAGAATTTTGAAAATATGATGCAATTCTATCCTAAATGATGAATGAACTTAAAGAATTTGAAAAGCATATTTCATTCTTTAGGTGAATTAAAATAAGATTGAAGATATAATACATCCCTGACTATGGTCATTGAACGTATTATATAATAATCATATTTGAATTCAGGTGAAGAATAAAATATATTTTGGGGCCTTTATAGAGTTTAAAATGAAATTAACTCTCAATATACCCTGACTATGGCCATTGATATACATTTTGAGTTAATTTTAAGTTAAACTCTTGATAAAGGAGAAATATATTTAGAAATATGATGATTCTTGAAAAAGAGATCCAGTGTTATTCCATAAAAGATGAAAACCATAAGTTTTGTTCACACCTTGACTATAGCCATTGATGCAAATCGTCAACTTAGGATTTAATCACCTTTTATTAGAGTGGTGCATGTGCCATTCGTGATTCCATTCGTGAATTTTTGAAAAAATAGCAAAATGATATGAATCACATAATTTCATAAAATGTATGCTCATACATTCTAATCTGTGCTGGAAAGAGAAATATTCTTATTAAACTGGAATTTGAAATGATAAAATCCTAATTTAAGAGAGGGAATCAACACTTTTCATATATCTCTGCAAAACAATTTAGTCAGCCACAAGGCAAAATATCCAACATGAAAGAAATATTAAATTGGAATTTAAAATGGACATACTGATGAAAGGAAACACATGTGATATACTAATCAAATGAGAAAGTGAGTTTAAAATGCATATGAAATGTATTGGGTTAATGAGAAAATGCATTGTTAAGACTAGATTTAGCCCATATATGAATTGAATTTATAGTGAAAAATGCAATGAAAAAAGCAATGGATAAGATGGATGTCATGCAACCGGATGATGTAATACAACATAGGAAATAAAACATAAAGAACTGAGGGACAAAGGTTTGCATATAACCATGAAGAACAACAACTTGCTGAAGCCAACGACTTTGTAATATGAGTGGAATATGCTACAGGATGAATGACTAAAACTAGTTCATGAGAGCCTAATAATTTTATGGACCCGAACATAAGCTATTTTGTAGCAACATTGACATACAAATTTTGATGATATTGACGGTGGTATTGAGTGTAAATGGACAATAAGCTATGAAAGATATTGAAAGCAGTAGGATGTGCACATATGGTATGATAAGGTGTAAGTGAAGGTGACACACCAGAAATTAATAGATTACAGACATAAGGTAGTGGTGCAAGGGAGGTGAAGTGTCATCATGCTGGAAGTGAATATGCTATGAAGGGTGTTAAGAATGTTTTATGGATGTCAAGTGGGGTAGGGGTATGCAAAATAGTGATGTATGATAGAATGTGTATATGATATATTGCATTAATGAGGGAGTGCCTATTATAATACATATATGAGAAAGGCTTGTTAGAACATGTATATGATATATATCCTATATATATGAGAAAGGAAAGAAAATGCATGATACTGTGAACACCCCAAAATTTTCAAAACTTTGTAAATAATCCATGTTTGCCCCTGAACCCATTCTCTGAGAAAAACCGAGTCTGAATGCTCAGAAAGTCTCTTTCTAGATTATTTCTTAAAAATGCAAAAAAGAAAATATATGGATAGTTTTAACCCCCTTTTCTTTTCCTTAGATTTCAGAGTTTCTTCTTTTCATTATTTTCAAAAACAAATATATATATATATATATATATATATATAGAAAATTATAAAAATGCGGAAAAGTGGTTAAGTAAACCCACTTTTATAAAAGTTGTTTTAGCAAAACCCTTTTTTTGAAAATTCCTTATAAAGCAGCCATTTTTCTGAATTTTTAAAATTTTCTCGGATCGTTATCGCAAAAACCCTTTTCTCGAAACTTCTTCCCCTTCTTTATAAAAAGATGCAAGGGGAAGAGGGGTCGACACCGCATCTTCACCCCTGCACCCTCCTTTTCTCATCTTTCACGACCCATTTTCCCTCCTGCTTTCCCACTTTCCCCTGTTGTCTCCCTCTGGTTCTTCCCTCAATGGGCTGAAGGAGGTCAATCTCTATACAAGGCTACGGTAAATCCCTCTTGAAATTCCACTAGAGGGGGGGTGAATAGTGAAATACTAAATAGATCGATCAATTAAAAATAGAATTCAATAAGGCACAACACATAAAACACAAAATTTATACTGGTTCGATCAAAACCCTGACCTACATCCAGTCCCCAAGCAAACCACTTGAGCTTTCCACTATAACATCCGAGTTACCGGATAAATAGTACAACACCCTCTTCCTCAGAGGTCTTCTTCTCTCAACAGGGAAGGGTCACACCCTCTTTCACAGAGGTCTTCTTCTCTCAACAGAGAAGGGGCACACCCTCTTTCACAGAGGTCTTCTTCTCTCAACAGAGAAGGACATCCTCTTTCTCAGAGGTCTACTTCTTTCAACAAAGAAGGAATACAGAGAATAACAGAAAGTTACAATACTTCCCATAGAACCTTCAGAATGATATGAATGCACGAATGAAGGATTCTCAGAATGTTCTGTTTTTTTCACTCAGAAGATACTCTTTGTCAAAGAGCTATTCTTGACTTTTTCTCTTTCTTTTCTTTTTCTTTTTCAAGACTCTCTTTCAAATATCAAATATGAATTTTTCTCGTTGCAAGCTCATATGTCCATGTGAAATAATTAATTTGATTGTGTTTATATAGCCTTAGAAAAATAGTCGTTGCCTTTTTTAAATGATAGTATTTTTGGGATGTGAGATGTCAAGTCATTTCAAAAACATCTTTATGGATTTTCGAAAAAGTCTTATTTCCATAAAAGTAGTATTTCGGGTACACTAGTCGTTGTAATATTTTAGGTATGGTATATTTTATGTAAAAGGTCTTTTTCTTATAATAGTACATTGAACGTTGGATGTGTAAGCCATCATATAGTTTTGTCTTTATTCTAATTAATGATTTTGTAATACTTAAGTCACTTCTTTACTTAAATGAGTGTAAGTACAATAAATGCTTTGAGATCTTTATTTGTAAATAGTCATATCAAGAATTGCTTTATGATGTGCTATTTAATGTCTACAGAGAGAATGAAGACTTTAAGCAAGTCGACATTCTTGAGTGGGATTAAAATAGTTGTTTCTAAAAAGATTTTTAGAGGAGGTATTAAATGTTTTACAAAGAGAATGATGACTTTAAGTAAGTCGACATTCTTGAGTGGGATTAAAATAGTTGTTTCTAAAAAGATTTTTAGAGGAGGTATTAAATGTTTTACAAAGAGAATGATGACTTTAAGTAAGTCGACATTCTTGAGTTGTAAAAAGGTAACTAAAGTCTTTTCTAAACATATTATATTTGTTTTTATTTGTCTAGCCGATTTCTATGTTTTGTCTTTTTCTTACATAGTTGAAATCATTTCTTTTTATTTCTTTTCAAGTTGTCTTATACATGATAGAAGGTACAATTATTGCTTTTTGAAATCATGAGCTAATATATCATGTCAAAATACCTTTTCCATAAAGGTTTGTAAGAAGGTACGATTATTGGTTTTCAAAAAGGTGCTTTTTGAAACTATCGTATACTTTTATGAAATATAGATTTTGGGAATGAGTGACTTTTATGATGAAGTATGTAATATGCAATATGCATGCTTCTGAAGGTTCTGTTACATATGACTCTAAAGAAGAAAAAAATCTTCATCTTTAGGAAGCCGATCTCTTTAGATGATCTTTAAGAATGCATGCCTCATCAAGCTTTTTCTTCAAGAAGTATGATTGCACCACGGTTGTACTTAAACAAGAGGTCTCCATCCTTTTGGGTGAGATATCCTTGCATCAAATACTCGTTAGATACATGGCAAAGCATATTCAGTCATAATATAACATTTTTCAAGAAGACATATTATCATATCATATTAAATCAAATATGACAGTGTATCATATTGTGTGTCATCAAAATATAGTTTCTCAACATTCTCCCCCTTTTTTATGATGACAAAATATGCTCCCTATGTCAAAAAAGATATTATGCATAGTAGTAATAATATCATAAGAATATTGAAAAATGTCAAAGAGTATTTTTCTTCACTGTTGGAGACAAGTTTTTCTCCCCCTTTGTCATGGACAAAAAGGAGGGGATCAGAGTAAGTAGAGTTATTACAGAGCAAATGGAAAAAAGTAGTTAAAGTTATTACAGATGATATGAATGAAGAGTTCATTTTGAGCCGGATGAGGGGTGAAACTTTCTAAGTAATGCATCTTGGCCGATTTGCAGTGAAGCTTGACTCTTGGGAAGGAGATCCTGGGTGTTCTGGACATTGACAAGTGCTGAGAAGATGTCAAGGTCAGAAGTTGCTGCTTGATCTGCTTCTTGAGGGCCATCGTCGTCAGAGTTTAGGTGAGAGGACTCTTCCTCATGGAGAGAGGAGTCATCAAACGTGCGGTTGGAGTGATAGACGACATCGGTTGCAAGAGGTATTTGGAAAAATTCAAAAATGAGGGTGATGAAGTACCCGAAGGGAAGAGATTGAAAGGAACGAAAGTTAATCATGTTATGGAAGATGACACTAAACCAGTTGATGGGAAAGGCATAGAAAATTGCATAAAAAAGAAGGTAGATTTCATTGGCAATAAATCCTCTAGAGGGCGACTTAGGGACTACATTGGAGGAAAGAGTTTTGGACAACAATAGAGCATGAGGCTTTAAGTTGCTTTCATGCCACGAAAAGTGGGTGGAGCGAGTGGAGAGGAGGACTTTCTTAAACACGGATTGGTCGAGAGGAACAATGTTGGGAAGCTCAATCCCGTAGGAAGATATATTCAGAATGTGGCCTAACTTAGATATGTCGAAGGAGAAGACTTTTCCATGAATCATGGAAGTGATAGTAGAGTGATCATGGTCAACAGAAAGGTTTGTGTAGAACACTTTGATGAGATGTGGATAGATGGGCATTAATTTTGGAGAGGCTAGAACATGAATAAATTCGGACAAAGAAGTTTGTAAATCAGAAGCAGGAAAGACTTCTAGATGAACTAACGTGCCTGGTTGAATGGTCATGGAGTTTATGGAGTGATATGTGTGAATGAGATTTGTAAATTTCAACTCCGAAGCTGCAAGCATGTTAATGTCGGATGTGGAAGAGGATGCCATTTGCAAGTACTTGGTCGAATAGAAACTTAAAAAGAAGAACCCGGAGAGAATGATAGCTTGGATAGTGAAATTCGAGTGGAATGGTGAGGGATGAACCACTCTATTAAATAGAAGGAAGAAAAAAATTTTGATAAGAAATGGATGACGTGTGAAGTGAATGATTTTTAGATTTTAGTTGAATAAGGAAATTCGTGAGTTGTAGCTTGTGAATGATAAATCAAATCAATTTTTGGAAGATAGTGTATTATATTAGTATGTATGTCAAGAAGGATATAGTTTTAAATAATTTTTCTATATAGAGAAAAATATACTATGGGAGATTTTATCGAATTGTGAGATGTGTCATGTATTGAGTATGGAGTGTCCTATGTGTGATGAATGAATAAAGTCAAGAAGGTGAATAATTTATGAATTTCAAAGATTTTCGTGTGAGGAAGTGAAGAGATGTAAGGATTGTTATAGAGTGAAAGAAATAATGGCCTAATAAAACAAACAACTTTTTATATGATGTTTTTACTTTATGTGAAAGCATTCTAAATCCGTGAAGGAGTTTGGAATAAGACAAAAAGGATATATGAGTGAGAGATGCAATAATTTCTTATTTAAGAAATGTTTTTATGGATATGCGTGGAAGGAGTGAGAATAGTCATAACGGACAACAATCACATGAGGTTAGATATGAGATGTATGACATAAAGTAAGGTTATGATTGACATGAATTGATGTTTTGCTTAAAGGACATGGTTTTAATGAATTTTAAAAATGTAAAGGGGTCAATGGTTATGGATGGAGGCTTACTTCGTATGAGAAAGAGAAAAAGAAAGGGTGGTACTAATAGTACTCATGAGAATAATAATAAAAAAATGAAGGACAAGTTGTCGAGAATGAGTTTTTATAATAGTTTTTCATAAAAGGTGTGAAGGATGAAAGGACAAGAATAGATTGTACTTAAGATATGATATAAAAGATGATATAGTAAAACTTATACGTGAAATATTAAAGAGCTTAACTTTGAAAAAGGTGGTGAATAAAATAAAAAATAAGAAGGATTGTGACTCAAGTTTGAAAAGCAATATTTCTCATAAAGTGGTTTTATCATGCTATTCTTTACTTAAGTTTGTTAACATAAAGTTTAGTGAAGTATCTTGATAGGAGGAAAGGAAGTTATGAAAAGGGATACAATAAAGTGAGGACTACAATATCATGTTGAAGATGGGCTAGCTTATCGTAAGAGAGGTTTTCACAAAAAGACAAAATTGATAAAAGGTGTTATGAGATGAGTGATGTGAACAATGTCATGATAGCTTTACTTAATGTAAAAGGAAATAGGACAAGGAGTTATTATTGATGTGTACTTGAAAGATGACAAGTTGAAAGACATAAAGAATGTGTCATGATGAATGTGTTTAGAGTATACGTGAATATGGAGACACAGTTTGACTATAAAGAAAATGTATATGATAGATAAAAGAAAAAGATCGATAAGAAGGAATCGGTTTTAAAATAAAACTTTATCAGAACTCATAAGATGTTTTAATCCAAATAAGTGTGATTAATTATAAGTCACTTAATTTGCATATTCCTAATTCTCTTCTAATTCGTGTAAAGTCTTCGTGTTTTAAAGGTTTAGTGAAGATGTCTGCTAACTGTTGATTAGTGGATATAAATTTGAGTTTAATTATGTTGTTTAAGACTTGTTCTCTTAAGAAGTGGTGTCTTATTTGAATATGCTTAGTTCGTGAGTGTAAAATAGGATTTTTAGATAAATTTATAGCACTAGTATTATGGCAGAAAATAGTTGTATTTTCAAATTTTAGACCAAAATCTTTTAAGGTTTGTTTCATCCAGATGACTTGAGTGCATGCTAGGCTAGCACCTATGTATTCAGCTTCAGTAGTTGATAAAGATACACAGTTTTGTTTCTTACTGAACCATGAAACTAGTGAGTGCCCTAACATATGACATGTTCCACTTGTGTTTTTTTTGTCAGATTTACTTCGAGCAAAGTCAGCATCGTTGTATGAGATTAAATCAAATGTAGAATATTTTGAATAAAATAATCCAAAATCAACTGTGTCTTTTAAATATCTCATTATTCTTTTTACAGCTTTAAGATGTGATTCTTTTGGATTTGACTGAAATCTAGCACACAAGCAAACACTGAACATGATATCTGGACGGCTAGCAGTTAAATAGAGTAGTGATCCTATCATACCTCGGTATACCTTTGTGTCCACAGACTTACCATCTTCATCTTTGTCCAAAACAGTAGTTGTGCTCATAGGAGTATTCTTTGAAGCAGTTGAGTTCATGTTGAACCTCTTCAGAAGTTCATGAGCATACTTAGATTGATTGATGAAGACTCCATCCTTGGTTTGCTTAATATGCAATCCAAGAAAGTAGGTGAGTTCTCCCATCATACTCATTTCAAATTCTTTCTGCATGGACTTAGAAAAATCTTCACAGAGAGTGTTGTTAGTAGATCCAAAGATGATATCGTCCACATAAATTTGAACAATTAGGGTATGATTATTCACTATTTTCACAAATAGAGTAGAGTCTGCTTTGCCTACAGAAAAACCAGTTTTTAATAAAAAGGTTTTTAGTCTGTCATACTGTTATCATCGCAAAATTTTACTTTTGCAAATCAAACTGACCTTTGAAAAAGATTTTGAAAATAACTCGCCTCCGTTTTTAAAATGCGGGAAAATTCCGAAGAATGGGACTCGCCTGTCGGTACGAGGTTCAACCGTTCCTGCCACCTTTAACAGGGGTAATTGAACCAAGGATCAATCTTATGCTCTACTTTATTCAAATTGTCTAAATCATATTCTAATTTCTAAATGCACATAGAATCAGGCATGTGCTATGAATTTTCAGAAAATGCACATTTTGAAAACATGATGTTTGCTTTGAATGATTGAAATATTTAGAAAATGTAAATCTTGGAAATAATATCACATGAAAAATCGTGAAATGGGATTTGAAATGTACTTCTGAGAGAAGTAAAAATCGATTTCTGGGGAAATCTTGAGATTTTATGAAAATCAATTCTGAGAAAATTTGGTTTTTCTGAATTCCAACTTTGAACTTGAAAATATAACTTGAAAATATAACTTGAAATTTCAAACTTTAAACTTGAGAAACACTTGAAATATACTTTGAAATTCAATGTCTTTGGGAAAATCGATTTTGCTATAAGACTTGGGATATTTTGAGAAAATGAATTTTTTTGAATTGGAATTTGAATTGGAATTGGCAAATGCATGAAATGAATGAATATGATTTTGAGGAATTGAGAAATACTTTTTGTATTTTTGAGAAATGCAGTGCATTTTGAAATTAGCCTAAGAGTGTAGGCTGAATGTGGCTAATGTGAAGATCATAAATCTGGGTATCATTCGTATTCTGACTATGGCCATAAATACAAATTCCACCAAGTTTATAAACTTCATAGAAGCTAGTGCATGTGCCATTCGTGTAGACCATGGTGAATTTGTAAAAATATGCATGAATCATCATCCATCACACATTAAAATTATAAAAATAAGCTATATGCAATGCAACCTAAGCTAAGCAGGAAATGTAAATTCTTATTCCAAAGTTTAATTACAAGTTACATCACTATTGAAATTTAAATACATGAAAAATAAAGTCTTCATTGTGCCTGCAAAACTAGAAAACTTGGTTAATGAAAATATGTTGGCTTTTCTAGATTTATCCAACAATATCAGGAAATTGCTGGATTTTGCTAGATATAAGCCTTTTTGCCATGATTCCCTTAAATCAAAATAATAAAGTATGAAATAAAATTGAATAAATAAGGAAGATAAAATATGAAATTTCGAAATTGGGGTCCAAATGACCAAAATACCCCTAATAACAAGACTATGGCCTTAAAATTAGGGTTTTTTAGAAAGATATTTTGATAAAATGCAAGTTTTGAAATTTGAATGTAATAAACTAAGCTAACTATGATGTGACATGCTTAAAAATATGAAAATTAGGGTTAGGGAATTTCAAAATTTAGTTCAAATGACCAAATTGCCCCCGATAGCAAGACTATGGCCTTGAAATCAGGGTTTTTAGAAAGAGATTTTGGTAAAAACTTAGGTTTTATGCACTAAATGAAATCAAATGAGCACAAAATCAAACCTAAAGCATCCTAACATGATTATGAACATGATTAAACCCTAAAAATATATGCCTATGCACGAAAATCCAACAATATCACAAAAACTGTGATTTTAGCAGTGTTTTTGGATCTTTCAGGAACCCGGTTTTGCAATTTGCTGAATTCAGACATCAAATGGATTCCAAAATCTATAAAAATTGGTACCTGCACTTGTTATAACTCTAATATCGAATTGGAATTATAAAAATAATTTTTTGACATTAAATTAATCCAAAAATTGCATTAAACCCTAAAAATATGCTATTTTTGACCTAATTCACCAACCAGTCTCAGTCCAAGACCTAAACCAGGGGTCAAATCTCCATGAAAATTTATGAAATTTTACAGAGACTAACTAGAAAGAAAAACAGAGATTTCCCAATTTACATATTGGAAAAATCATCTCCGGTTAGGGAGAAACCCTTCCGGCAATCTGAGCTAAAATATATCACTCTTAACAGGGATTAAAACAGCTATTCCAGATTGAAAATACAGAAATAAATAGCAATTCTAAACAAAAATCTCTGAAATTTTAGTGGTGAATAGTAGACAAAGAAATAATAATACTCACTTTTTACATATTTAAAATCGGATCTGTGGTTTGGGATTTATGACTAACACAAGTCTGATTAGGGTTTTGGTAAACCCTAACGAGTTTTAAATTTAAAAATAGATTCTCTAAATAGGTAAAAATACTTAACAGTGATAAAAAAAATTTGAAAATTTTACATCAGACAGATCTACTCAATGTGAATCCATAGCACTTTACAGATCTAAAATCGGATATAAGATGAGAGAAATATCATCACAGCAAGTTACCTTCTTGATTTTAACCACGATTTTAAAGCTTTAAAAACCCGATTTGATGTCTGATTTTTTTGACAGGGTTTCCGAGATCCAAAACCTCTGATTTTTCTACAGTAACTCAATAACTCATGCATGCATCACATATAAAAAAATCAAAAATAAACAATTAGTGCTTCAATCCTAAATAACATCATCTTTACTGTTCTAAACCTAGAACACACAGAAATTTAAGAAACTTGAAAAACCATGCATTAACTAATGTAAATAAATAAAATAAACCATAAAACAGTAAATAAAACTTATTTCTATGCTATAGAACATAAAACAAACATGAATAAACCATGAAAATAAATTAAAAACAGGGAATCAATGGCTGGAATTTGATATCACCTTTAAAACATAGATTTAACCCATTAAAAAGGGTAAATCATATATTTTATTGGTTAATAATGCAAAGAATCATATTAAAATCAATTCTAATGGATTAAAATCTCTGTAAATCATCCAAAACAGGGTTAGATCACCTTATTGGATCGTTCTTGCTGATTCTTGAGGTCAAATCCATGGTTTAATCCATGAAGATGATGGTGCCAATGGCTAAATCATGCTTAAAACAATGAAAAACATTAAATAAAAACTAAAAATTAAAGAAAAACATTACCTTGAGGCTGCTGCAATGGAGGAAGGGCTGGAGAAGAGAGAGAAGCTCCAAGAACTCAATAGGAGAGATATGGGAAAATCGACCCCCTATGGCCTTCTATTTATAAAAAAATTTTAGGATAAAAATCAAAAGTTTTAAAAAAATTGGACTCTTCTAAGGGGGGGCGATTTTTGGGTGGAAAGACCTAACTACCCCTAGCCTAAATTATCTAAACTAATGCCTAATTAACCCCTAGACTTTCCTAAAAAATCCCCAAATGTAATGCCACTTGGCATTTTCTACATTTGGCTTTTTAAAACACCTTAAAAAAACCTTTAAAAACACTAGTTTTAAAAACTAACTTTCAAAATGAGTTTTTCAAAATGGTTTTGACTCTTCTAAACCTCTAACACTAACCAAAACATCAACTAACCCTAGTCTAGCCCTGACTTACTCGAATATGGCGCCACCCCGAGTGGGCCCTACTTGAGTTTTTCAAAAAGCGATTTTAAAACTTGAAATTGAAGGAGTTTTCAAAAGATTTTCAAAAGTAAACTTAAAATTAGGATTTTTGAAATGGCATAAGGTCCTAACTGAGTTAGAATTCCTCTGGATATGGTGCCAACTGAGTGGGCCCACATCGAATTTTGAACATTTTTGAAATAAACACTGAAAATGGCTTTGAAAAGGGGTTAAAATCAGTATTTGAAATTCAAGATCTTTGAAAATAGGGTCTCAAGCGAACTAGAACTCCGGGTTAGAGTCCTGAACTCTTAGGACTCTGAGATTTTAGATTTTAAAAGCCAAATGAAAGAATTTTCAAAAGATTTTATCAAGAAATGATGAAATAAGTCAGAAAACACAGTCAGGGTTAGACTCCCAACTCGACCGAACTCTAAAATAGAGTCCTGAACTAACTGGACTCTGTGAAATGACCTAAATTTCGAAAACAAACGAAAAAGATTGAGAATGGAAGTAAAACAGACTTAAAAACCAAACTTCTGACCGGATTAGGACTCTGAGACAGAGTCCTGATCGGACTGAAACTTTCAAAAATTTGAGAAATTTGATGAATAGAGGCATTCAGAAGCGACACCATCTAAATGGGTCTCATCTGTGAATTGAAATCGATTAAAGTTTGAATTTGAAAGGAACCCAGATTGTTTTCTGAGAAAATATTTCGAAATACAAAGTCCTGGGGTTGGAAAATGACAGAGTATTGAATAAAAACCCAGGTTTTGAAATTGATTTTGAAATAAAGCTTTAAAATTCAAATCTGGATTGAATATTTTGAAATAAGAGTGCTGGATCTCAAAAATGAGATGCAATGTCATACAATGCTATGCAGAATGCGTGCAATGACATGCAATGATCTGTGATGACTTATGAAATGGACAAACACTAGATGAGGGTAAAAATTTGGTGTGTTTACAGATGCCCCTCTTTGCTGGTAAGCCGGTTGAAAGCCGAGCTTAGTGGCAAAGAAAACATACCAAATTTGGACTATAAAAATGCCCCAGTTAGATGAATCTGACTGGGTATGAAAGAATTAGTTCAAAGGATGATAATAGATATGAAATGAAGAATAAGGAGAAAATTTTACTTCGAAAAGAAGTGAGATTCAGGTTTTGCCCTTAACCTGGATGGGACAGAAAATACCTCGTATGGAACGAGGCTCAGGCTTAACCCTTAACCTGAAAGGGGACGATACCTCGTGGAAAAACGAGGCTCAGGCTTAACCCTCAACCTGAAAGGGGACGATACCTCGTGGAAAACGAGGCTCAGGCTTAACCCTTAACCTGAAAGGGGACGATACCTCATGGAAAAACGAGGCTCAGGCTTAACCCTTAACCTGAAAGGGGACGATACCTCGTGGAAAAACGAGGCTCAGGCTTAACCCTTAACCTGAAAAGGGACGATACCTCATGAAAAAACGAGGCTCAGGCTTAACCCTTAACCTGAAAGGGGATGATACCTCGTGGAAAAACGAGGCTCAGACTTAACCCTTAACCTGAAAGGGGACGATACCTCCTGAAAAATGAGGCTCAGGCTTAACCCTTAACCTAAAAGGGGACGATATACGAAATCCTCAAATGAAGAAACCATGATGGGACCTTCGAATTCTGCACAATAAATCCGAGAGGGGTTTGCAAAAGGAAGAAAGGGGGTTCCCTAAAGCTTGAAAAGGGATTGATCTTGGACGTCTCATAGCTAAGACTGAATGGCTTTTAAGACAGATGACCTTTTGCGGAAAATTCAGGTTTAACCCTTAACCTGAACGGGAACTGTCTATGGTGGGACAGTGGGGAGCACAGGGAAGTGTGCGAATATGAGAGCCCAGGCACTCAGATCAAAACAAGAAGGGAAGGATCTTGGACAACTCCCATCATCCGATCCTAAAAGGGATAACAACAACGCCTGGATACATCAAAATAAACATCAAGTTCTCACTTCATGTCAGGATAACTTAAAAAGATTGCCAATAAGATAAAAAATTATAGTTAATTCAAGAGTGATAAGCACATATATATATGAAAAATATTCCCTCTTTTCTACCTGAAGTATTACCTCCGACTGGGCTTAACTCCGTAGAATCAAGATTCGAATTCAAATTACTTGCAATTGACTTCCCTTCAAGGAGGCTATCAATTTCATTGATATGGACGGAAAAGAATGTATTCTTGATATTGCGAGAGCTATTAGCGAAAGGATATTGATAAAAGAATTTCACAAAATTAAAGAAGATTCTTGATAGATTCTGCAGTCTGATATCCTGGGATTCTTTTCTCATGATGATATTTCTGCACTTTTTTTTTGACAGAATTGGAGCTCTCTTGGATTTTTCGGGAATTACATCATCCTTCATTTTGGAGATGTCCTAGCTTTTTCTCTCTTTATTTTTTGGAAGGGTACGTCACAAACTCCTTCATCTCAGAGATGTTCCGATCCTTCTTTTCTCTCAGAGATTATATTGACGGTTATTGGCTCATTGGCTGGAAGTCTCTTGATGATAGAGGAAATTAAATACCTTTTAGGGATTGTCGAGAGGTCCATCACACTCGCCTTCATCTCGACGGTGATCTGGACTTTCCCTGGAAGGATCCGTCACAAACTCCGTCATCTTGGAGATGATCTAAATCTTCTTTGGCCCCGGGGGTCGACTCGTCTAATTCGCCTTCATCTTGACAACAGTTGAGAGATCCCTTTTGCAGATATTTAATTGCAGCTTAGGTAATTGAGGGAACATGGAGATTGAGTGGATTTTTCTGTATCACCCAGGATATTTCGACTGTTTTATTTTTCAAGAATGGTCTTTAAAAATGTGCCATTGACTGCAATCAATATCAATCACTTCTGGCTTTGCAACAACATTGAATTTTCTTTGCTGGCCATATCGCAGATTTATTCTTCATCCTTTTGGTTGGCCAATAGAAAGATTTTGAATTTTGAATCCTTTTTCACAAAAGCTTTGTCACTTCGGAAGTAATACTGAAGGTATTCTGAGGTACAATTTTATGCGATAAAGATTTTGAAATCAACAACTATTTTTTATGGCAAATTGGCAAAATATTCCTGAAATCCTTGGTGAAAGAAATCACTTGAGATCTAAATGACACATCCGTGGCTAGATTCTTCTCTCCTTTCCCCAAAGGAGAGACTCGGGCTTAACCCTTACCTGAACGGGTAACAAAAGATACTCCTCTCTTCCCTGAAGAGGAGGTGTTTGCAAAACGAACTTTCGAAGAGAAATAGAGTTTTCGTCAAAACTCCCTATTTCTAGGCTTTTCTTATTGAAAGGGGGCCGCTAACAAAGATTGAAAAGATATCATAGAGGAACGAGTCCATCACACTCTCCCTGGAAAAAGGGTCCTCGACGACGGGGGTGGCCTAACAAAAGACATTTAGGGTTACAAGGAGGACGAGCTTCCGTCAAAACTCTCCCTGGAAAAAGGGTTCCTTGTGTGACAATAAAGATTGTTTTGTAAATTGTTCGCGAATCATGAGTCCCTTCAAACTCTCCCTAGAAAAAGGGGTTCAACAAACGTACAATAAAGACATGCGAAAAAGAATGAGCTCCCTCGAACTCTCCCTGGAAAAAGGGTCCCTCGCAAGAGAAGATGATTGAAATTGGTATTGGGTGACCCAAAAGGGTCAAAATTGGGAATGACATGGGTTTGATGGGGATTCAGCCTAAGAACGACATTGGTTCAATTAAGAACGACATTGGTTTCGCAGGGGTTCGACCTACGAATTATCAATTCCATAGGAATTCAACTTAAGGATCATAGCTTAAGAAGGAATGATTCCAACTTGTGAGCTTTGAATGGACCAGGTGCTAAACTGGGTTTTTGAGGGAAGATTCGAATCGGAATTCAACTCTTCAAGGAAAACTAGATGAATTGGATTTTGAAAGAGAATTCGGGTCGGAACTCGGATCTTCTAGACCAACTCGCAGGATAGTTTGAGTAGAAGTTCAAACTTGTAAAAGAAAGCTAAGCGAATTGGATTTGAAAGAAAATTCGAGTCGGAACTCTGATTTTCTAGACCAATTCTGAATTGGATTTGGAAGAAGATTCGAATCGGAACTCGACTCTTCTAGACCAATTCTAGAATCTAGAGAAAAGAAAATTATACGAATTGGATTTGTAAGAAAATTCAAGTCAGAACTTTGATTTTCTAGACCAATTCTGAATTGGATTTGGAAGAAGATTCGAATCGGAACTCGACTCTTCTAGACCAATTCTATAATCTAGAGGAAAGAAAATTATACGAATTGGATTTGTAAGAAAATTCAAGTCGGGACTTGGATTTTCTAGACCAATTCTGAATTGGATTTGGAAGAAGATTCGAATCGGAACTCGACTCTTCTAGACCAATTCTAGAATCTAGAGGAAAGAAAATTATACGAATTGGATTTGTAAGAAAATTCAAGTCGGAACTTGGATTTTCTAGACCAATTCTGAATTGGATTTGGAAGAAGATTCGAATCGGAACTCGACTCTTCTAGACCAATTCTAGAATCTAGAGGAAAGAAAATTATACGAATTGGATTTGTAAGAAAATTCAAGTCGGAACTTGGATTTTCTAGACCAATTCTGAATTGGATTTGGAAGAAGATTCGAATCGGAACTCGACTGTTCTAGACCAATTCAAGACATTTAAAGGAAAGAAAAGTTGATAAGTATAAAGATGACATTTGGGACTAGTTCAACTAGTACGAGCATCAGATTTTGAAAGAGTACCAATATGAGCACTGGGTTTTAAAAGGTTACCAGTACGAGCACTGGGTTTTAAAAGGTTACCAGTACGAGCGCTGGGTTTTAAAAAGATTACCAGTACGAGCGCTGGGTTTTAAAAAGATTACCAGTACGAGCACTGGGTTTTAAAAAGATTACCAGTACGAGCACTGGTATTTAAAAGATTACCAGTACGAGCACTGGGTTTTAAAAGATTACCAGTACGGGCACTGGGTTTTAAAAGGTTACCAGTACGAGCGCTGGATTTTGGAAGGTTACCAGTACGAGCACTGGATTTTGAAAGATTACCAGTACGAGCACTGGATTTTTAAAGGATACCAGTTCGAGCACTGGACTTTAAAAGGCTACCAGTACGAGCACTGGATTTTGGAAGGATACCAGCATGAGCACTAGATTTAAAAAAAAAAGTACCCGCACGAACGCTGGGCTTTGAAAAAGTCTGACCAGTGAATACTGAATTTAGAAAGTTCGGCCAGTAAAAACAGATTCAAGAAGTTCGACCAGTGAAAACTGGATTCAGGAAGTTCGACCAGTGAAAACTGGATTTAAGAAGTTCGACCAGCGAAAACTGGATTCAAGAAGTTCGACCAGTAAAAGCCGGATTTAGGAAGTTCGACCAGTAAAAACCGGATTTAGGAAGTTCGACCAGTAAAAACCGGATTTAGGAAGTTCGACCAGCGAAAACTGGATTTAGGAGAATTACTAATTGACTTTGATGGAAATTTTCAGTCTTCACCCTCACGACGACTCGGACAACTGTCGGGGTCTCAGGATTTATCCCTTATCCTGAATGGGTAATTCGATGCAAATGCAAATCGATGCGGATGAATGCAAATGAATGCATGCAAATGCAAATGAATGTAAATGGGTGCACATGCGTGCACAAGTGCGTGAAATGAGAGATTTGTTTATCTTGCCTGCATACAAAAAGTTTTGAAGATAAAATGAAAATTTTAAAAATGCCCCAGTGTAACTGGGAAAGAAGAATTTAAACAAAAGGATAAATGATTGATGTTTGAGGAGCGCTCTCTGAAGGTGACACGACAATTGGCTTTTGATTGATTCAGAAGAGACTCTGAAGAGGTCATTCCTCATAAAAGAACAATTTGCCGAGGAGAATAAAAAAAATGGCACCGAGCTTGCGAGAAAAACTGACAACTTTATTGATGTATTGAAGGAAAGGTAACAAATAGAGGAAAGACAGACGAGATTACATCATCCCTTTGAAATAATAAAAGCAAGATGAGAAATTAGGAAAGTGCTAGTGTTATCAATTTTTTGAATGATTGGGGAGAAACATGATCAGGATGAATGGTCCTCCTTTTCATCTCCAACGAGAATATTCTTGTCAATGACGTCTTGGATAATATTTTTAAGGACAAAACAATGCTCGGTATCGTGACCCATTGCCCGATGAAATTTGCAGAACTGATCTTTAAACCTTCCGATGGTCACAGGAGGATTTGCTATCTTGGGGAGTCTAACCTTCCCTTTGGCTATCATGTATTCCAGAACTTGCTCCAGTGGCTGTTCTAAGGGAGTAAAATTGCGATCGTACCCCCAACCATCATGCTTTGGTTTTCCTTGGAATTTTAATTCAAATTGGACACTTGAGGAAGACTTGTCATCTCGCTTGTCCATTTTATCCTTCCGACTTGCGAGGTCATTTTTCTCTGAGTTTGGATTTCCTGAGCCTCCAGTATGATTTTTTCTACCTCCTCTTTTGTTTTGTCCATTGCTACTTCTGGTAGAATTGGTAGAAAATGTGGAGTGAGCCTTCAGAGACCCGACTGTATCTTTTGTGTGCATGTATTCCAAGAAACTCTCGAGTATTTGATCTAACGGGGCCATCTTGTGGTCCTGGTTTGGATCATCACGCTGCATCTCTTGTCGAGTACTTGATTTTTGCTGAGACTTGGATAAGACAGTTGACCAGTACTCTTTCTCATTTTCAATGAAGAGATTCTTGTCGATATGATCTTGGACGATATTTTTAAAGACGAAACAATGTTCAATATCGTGCCCCGTTGTTTGGTGGAATTTGCAGAAGCGGTCTTTCCATTTCCCTAGGGCGACCAGAGGATTAGCAATTCTTGGAAGCTTAACCATTCCTTTGCTCAGCATGTATTCAAGGACCTCTTTGAGGGGCTGATCTAGAGGAGTGAATTCGCGATCGTAACCCCAACCGTCATGCTTTTTCTTCTCTTTCTGTTGACTCAATTTTTCACTCTGCTTTAAAGATTTCTCTTTCTGACTTGTATGATTGCCTTTGTTATTTTTGCAATCACTGCGATTGGCATCAACGAAGAAGGTGAGTTTTGTCTTCTTTTCTGAATCTTGATTATTCCTGACGGAGGTGATGCCATCATGAAAATCTTTGTTCCTGAAGACCTTCTTTCCCTTGTCATGAGCTTGCAAATCTTTAATCATCTTGGTCATTTCCTTCAGCTATATTCGGACTGGATCCATTGCTTGATTTTTCCATTTATAGGTTGTCCCTTGCCTATGAGGGGATCTTTGAAGTACTTGCCAGACTTCATACTCTTTATCAGTGCCACCTACTGATTCTGATTCATCAGATGTATCCTCGTGTTGGATATGTTTCTTGGATAGTTTCAAGACCTTCTTGGCTGACCGGCCTTTTGCCCTCTGCTTGACCTGGATCTTTTATTTACTAGATTCAGCTTGTTCTGCCAACATTTTGGTCATCACCTCTTTGAACATAGCATATGTCTGAGGATCAACATCATCTTCTGCTTGCTGACCATGGCTTCTGACTGATCGGGGTGAGTCCATTTCTTCTTCTGAAGCGATCGAGTATGCCACGCCTTCAACTGCTGCGGTTTTCTTTCCAGACCTTGTATGAACCATTGAATGTCACGACAACTCTCTGGAGATTGCTAACGCTCTCTGCAGGGCAGAATTGATGGTTAGGCTTTTGAAGGAAATTTGGCTTGGAGGAAAATATTTATTGAGAATTTTGGTAGACAATTGAAAGAGTATCCCATTACTAGGGATTGAGTCGTCGCTGGGATTACGACAATTGTGTTGTCATTCCTTTGCAAAATAAACAACTGAGAATATGCCTTGTTACCTAGGCGAGGTCGTCAAACCAAGGTGAAATGTAGAATAAAGGAATTTTATTAAGAGGAAAAACATGATTTTATCAATAATACACTTGACAGAGGGGAGGGGGACAGACAATTTTCCACCACTCCAGATAATCAGAAGATACACGAGGACCAGGAAAAATAGTAAGACTGACAAAGGAATCCCAGCCATGTCTGGCAGAATGGTATGCTCCGGACCACTGATCTGATGCGAGATCGAATTCTGGTAGAACTTCGACTAGTGGACGAATCTCTACGTGCTTCTGCCTCTGAGAGAACTGCCTGACACACCGTTCTGGATGATAGTATGCGCAGAAGAATGGGCCAAGTAGCCTGAATCGCTTGCCGTATGCATAAGTATATCTGAGAGGTGATTCCTGACGATCAAAGTAGTCCCATACGACCTCTTCCTCCTGAAGGTTGTCGATCAAGAACCGGTATCGTGCAACTGGAAGGAGCTTCTCGCCATTGTATCTGAAGGAACTGGCTCGGACTGGCACATGCCGGAGGAAACAAGACTGCAAGGCATAGGTGCATCCTTCGACTAGGATCGATTCTCCAAGTGCGAAACGAGTCAACCCTCGGTATAGAAAGGCGAGTGCGGCCATGGCTATCGAGAGGCAGCTGGTCTGTCGACTTCCCCATCTCCTTAGAAGCTGGACTATTCTGATATCCATGTAATTTCGTCCGTCGGGAAAGAAAGCCAATCCCACCGTGCACAGAACCATCGCATGCTGAATTCTCTCTCGAGCTGTCCTAGACAACGAGCTGACTTCCACAAATGTCCCATGTTGTCTGTAGATTTTGAGCAGATCCACATATTCATTTCCATCTTCTTCAATCAGAGGCCAAGACTTGCGTCCTGTCATGCGGGCTAAGGCATCCTTAGGGTCCAGACCCTTAACATTAATCAGAAACTGTTTCTCCAATGGATCTCCAGGCTGACCGGCTGGCTCAGACAATCCCATGATCTCTGAAAATTCATCCATCAGCACTGTCATCTCGCCCCACGGGAACCAGAAGGTAGAAGTGCTCGGATTCCACCGCTCTGCTAGTGCATGGATCGAGTTGCCGTTGACTGTCTGCTTTCCCACTGCGGACGCCAGTTCCAATCCACACTCGTCCAGATGGTCCGGAAACATACGAGAGAAGTTCTTGAACCATGAATAATACCACCGGGGAAAGAAGGATCCGGTGCTGAGGACTCGATGTTCGGGAAGACGTTGTCGCACCTCGTAGGAGATGTGACCGTCAGGGAAGACTGAATCAAGCTGAATGGATGCCATCGGACTGGAAGACATGGAAATTGGAATAAGATTTGAGAAAAATATAGGAATTTTGAGAAAAATGCAGGCAGGATAAAAATAAAGCAGGAAATTCGAGATCCAGAAGAAAGGGAAGATGGGAAATCACCTGGAGTTTTGAAGAAAATAGAGGAATTTCATGAAAATCGTCCAGGGTTTTAATATTTCATAAAATGGAGTATTGGAAAATCGTCCAAGGTTTAAAACATGGACAGTACATGGACATGGATTGGGGAATTTTGAGAAAATCGTCCAGTATTTTAGAAAATTGGGAAAATATGAAAAATAAAAAGGAAATAACACATTCAATCACATTCTGCATAAACAAGTATGCATATACAACATTCCCTAAAAGCTGACTTTAGATGCACAAATTTTGAAATGGCTGTGGGACCTTAATCCTAACTCTAAGGTTCAGATCATCTGTATCCAATCCAGTTATGCCTATATATTCGAGCCAAGGCTCAATGTACGTGGCATAAAATCAATTTCTCCGGTTCTAGGTTCAAGTTTTCCAACATCCTTGAGCACCTGCCGATATACGTTGGACTATGGCCCTTGGTACGTGGCAGGGGGGTTTTCACCCAAATAAGTGGCCCAGTTGTGAGGCTCTGTCCCGAACTATGGTTCTGGAAGAGAGCCCAGCAACGTGAAGACCGGGACAATATACGTGGGGTGATTTTTGAAAAACATGAGCACATGCAATCAAACAGAAGGCTCTAAGTCCTAAAGAGATAGAATTTTGAAATATTTGAAGAAGCAAGCATTGTTTTCATACAATTCCTAAATTGAGGAGTGTTGTATTAGACCTAAGTCTATGTGAGCATGAATAATTCTCCTCAATATGGTCCTACCAAACCATACCTAGTCTATATGCATTCCATGTCAGCTGGGTTCAAGTCTAGGCTCCTAGGTTCACATGATATCATAAAGCAAAGCTGACATTCCATGGAAATCGATTTTCACAATCTGAACTAAGTAGAGCATTAGATTGATCAGGCGAAGACAGGTCCCATCTCGGTCGCCAAACCTGTTATCATCGCAAAATTTTACTTTTGCAAATCAAACTGACCTTTGAAAAAGATTTTGAAAATAACTCGCCTCCGTTTTTAAAATGCGGGAAAATTCCAAAGAATGGGACTCGCCTGTCGGTACGAGGTTCAACCGTTCCTGCCACCTTTAACAGGGGTAATTGAACCAAGGATCAATCTTATGCTCTACTTTATTCAAATTGTCTAAATCATATTCTAATTTCTTAATGCACATAGAATCAGGCATGTGCTATGAATTTTCAGAAAATGCACATTTTGAAAACATGATGTTTGCTTTGAATGATTGAAATATTTAGAAAATGTAAATCTTGGAAATAATATCACATGAAAAATCGTGAAATGGGATTTGAAATGTACTTCTGAGAGAAGTAAAAATCGATTTCTAGGGAAATCTTGAGATTTTATGAAAATCAATTCTGAGAAAATTTGGTTTTTCTGAATTCCAACTTTGAACTTGAAAATATAACTTGAAATTTTAAACTTTAAACTTGAGAAACACTTGAAATATACTTTGAAATTCAATGTCTTTGGGAAAATCGATTTTGCTATAAGACTTGGGATATTTTGAGAAAATGAATTTTTTTGAATTGGAATTTGAATTGGAATTGGCAAATGCATGAAATGAATGAATATGATTTTGAGGAATTGAGAAATACTTTTTGTATTTTTGAGAAATGCAGTGCATTTTGAAGTTAGCCTAAGAGTGTAGGCTGAATGTGGCTAATGTGAAGATCATAAATCTGGGTATCATTCGTATTCTGACTATGGCCATAAATACAAATTCCACCAAGTTTATAAAATTCATAGAAGCTAGTGCATGTGCCATTCATGTAGACCATGGTGAATTTGTAAAAATATGCATGAATCATCATCCATCACACATTAAAATTATAAAAATAAGCTATATGCAATGCAACCTAAGCTAAGCAGGAAATGTAAATTCTTATTCCAAAGTTTAATTACCAGTTACATCACTATTGAAATTTAAATACATGAAAAATAAAGTCTTCATTGTGCCTGCAAAACTAGAAAACTTGGTTAATGAAAATATGTTGGCTTTTCTAGATTTATCCAACAATATCAGGAAATTGCTGGATTTTGCTAGATATAAGCCTTTTTGCCATGATTCCCTTAAATCAAAATAATAAAGTATGAAATAAAATTGAATAAATAAGGAAGATAAAATATGAAATTTCGAAATTGGGGTCCAAATGACCAAAATACCCCTAATAACAAGACTATGGCCTTAAAATTAGGGTTTTTAGAAAGATATTTTGATAAAATGCAAGTTTTGAAATTTGAATGTAATAAACTAAGCTAAATATGATGTGAAATGCTTAAAAATATGAAAATTAGGGTTAGGGATTTCGAAATTTAGGTCAAATGACCAAATTGCCCCCGATAGCAAGACTATGGCCTTGAAATCAGGGTTTTTAGAAAGAGATTTTGGTAAAAACTTAGGTTTTATGCACTAAATGAAATCAAATGAGCACAAAATCAAACCTAGAGCATCCTAACATGATTATGAACATGATTAAACCCTAAAAATATATGCCTATGCACGAAAATCCAACAATATCACAAAAACTGTGATTTTAGCAGTGTTTTTGGATCTTTCAGGAACCCGGTTTTGCAATTTGCTCAATTCAGCCATCAAATGGATTCCAAAATCCATAAAAATTGGTACCTGCACTTGTTATAACCCTAATATCGAATTGGAATTATAAAAATAATTTTTTGACATTAAATTAATCCGAAAATTGCATTAAACCCTAAAAATATGCTATTTTTGACCTAATTCACCAACCAGTCTCAGTCCAAGACCTGAACCAGGGGTCAAATCTCCATGAAAATTTATGAAATTTTACAGAGACTAACTAGAAAGAAAAACAAAGATTTCCCAATTTACATATTGGAAAAATCATCTCCGGTTAGGGAGAAACCCTTCCGGCAATCTGAGCTAAAATATATCACTCTTAACAGGGATTAAAACAGCTATTCCAGATTGAAAATACAGACATAAATAGAAATTCTAAACAAAAATCTCTGAAATTTTAGTGGTGAATAGTAGACAAAAAAATAATAATACTCACTTTTTACAGATCTAAAATCGGATCTGTGGTTTGGGATTTATGACTAACACAAGTCTGATTAGGGTTTTGGTAAACCCTAACGAGTTTTAAATTTAAAAACAGATTCTCTAAATAGGTAAAAATACTAAACATTGATAAAAAAAATTTGAAAATTTCACAGCAGACAGATCTACTCAATGTGAATCCATAGCACTTTACAGATCTAAAATCGGATATAAGATGAGAGAAATATCATCACAGCAAGTTACCTTCTTGATTTTAACCACGATTTTAAAGCTTTAAAAACCCGATTTGATGTCTGATTTTTTTGACAGGGTTCGCGAGATCCAAAACCTCTGATTTTTCTACAGTAACTCAATAACTCATGCATACATCACATATAAAAAAATCAAAAATAAACAATGAGTGATTCAATCCTAAATAACATCATCTTTACTGTTCTAAACCTAGAACACACAGAAATTTAAGAAACTTGAAAAACCATGCATTAACTAATGTAAATAAATAAAATAAACCATAAAACAGTAAATAAAACTTATTTCTATGCTATAGAACGTAAAACAAACATGAATAAACCATGAAAATAAAATAAAAACAGGGAATCAATGGCTGGAATTTGATATCACCTTTAAACCATAGATTTAACCCATTAAAAAGGGTAAAACATATATTTTATTGGTTAATAATGCAAAGAATCATGTTAAAATCAATTCTAATGGATTAAGATCTCTGTAAATCATCCAAAACAGGGTTAGATCACCTTCTTAGAGTATTCTTGCTGATTCTTGAGGTTAAATCCATGGTTTAATCCATGAAGATGATGGTGCCAATGGCTAAATCATGCTTAAAACAATGAAAAACATTAAATAAAAACTAAAAATTAAAGAAAAACATTACCTTGAGGCTGATGCAATGGAGGAAGGGCTGAAGAAGAGAGAGAAGCTCCAAGAACTCAATAGGAGAGAGATGGGAAAATCGACCCCTTATGGCCTTCTATTTATAAAAAAAATTTAGGATAAAAATCAAATGTTTTAAAAAAATTGGACTCTTCTAAGAGGGGGCGATTTTTGGGTGGAAAGACCTAACTACCCCTAGCCTAAATTATCTAAACTAATGCCTAATTAACCCCTAGACTTTCCTAAAAAATCCCCAAATGTAATGCCACTTGGCATTTTCTACATTTGGCTTTTTAAAACACCTTAAAAAAACCTTTAAAAACACTAGTTTTAAAAACTAACTTTCAAAATGAGTTTTTCAAAATGGTTTTGACTCTTCTAAACCTCTAACACTAACCAAGACATCAACTAACCTTAGTCTAGCCCTGACTTACTCGAATATGGCGCCACCCCGAGTGGGCCCTACTTGAGTTTTTCAAAAAGCGATTTTAAAACTTGAAATTGAAGGAGTTTTCAAAAGATTTTCAAAAGTAAACTTAAAATTAGGATTTTTGAAATGGCATAAGGTCCTAACTGAGTTAGAATTCCTCTGGATATGGTGCCAACTGAGTGGGCCCACATCGAATTTTGAACATTTTTGAAATAAACACTGAAAATGGCTTTGAAAAGGGGTTAAAATCAGTATTTGAAATTCAAGATCTTTGAAAATAGGGTCTCAAGCGAACTGGAACTCCGGGTTAGAGTCCTGAACTCTTAGGACTCTGAGATTTTAGATTTTAAAAGCCAAATGAAAGAATTTTCAAAAGATTTTATCAAGAAATGATGAAATAAGTCAGAAAACACAGTCAGGGTTAGACTCCCAACTCGACCGAACTCTAAAATAGAGTCCTGAACTAACTGGACTCTGTGAAATGACCTAAATTTCGAAAACAAACGAAAAAGATTGAGAATGGAAGTAAAACAGACTTAAAAACCAAACTTCTGACTGGATTAGGACTCTGAGACTGAGTCCTGATCGGACTGAAACTTTCAAAAATTTGAGAAATTTGATGAATAGAGGCATTCAGAAGCGACACCATCTAAATGGGTCTCATCTGTGAATTGAAATCGATTAAAGTTTGAATTTGAAAGGAACCCAGATTGTTTTCTGAGAAAATATTTCGAAATACAAAGTCCTGGGGTTGGAAAATGACAGAGTATTGAATAAAAACCCAGGTTTTGAAATTGATTTTGAAATAAAGCTTTAAAATTCAAATCTGGATTGAATATTTTGAAATAGGAGTGCTGGATCTCGAAAATGAGATGCAATGTCATACAATGCAATGCAGAATGCGTGCAATGACATGCAATGATCTGTGATGACTTATGAAATGGACAAACACTGGATGAGGGTAAAAATTTGGTGTGTTTACAGATGCCCCTCTTTGCTGGTAAGCCGGTTGAAAGCCGAGCTTAGTGGCAAAGAAAACATACCAAATTTGGACTATAAAAATGCCCCAGTTAGATGAATCTGACTGGGTATGAAAGAATTAGTTCAAAGGATGATAATAGATATGAAATGAAGAATAAGGAGAAAATTTTACTTCGAAAATAAGTGAGATTCAGGTTTTGCCCTTAACCTGGATGGGACAGAAAATACCTCGTATGGAACGAGGCTCAGGCTTAACCCTTAACCTGAAAGGGGACGATACCTCATGGAAAAACGAGGCTCAGGCTTAACCCTCAACCTGAAAGGGGACGATACCTCATGGAAAACGAGGCTCAGGCTTAACCCTTAACCTGAAAGAGGACGATACCTCGTGGAAAAACGAGGCTCATGCTTAACCCTCAACCTGAAAGGGGACGATACCTCGTGGAAAAACGAGGCTCATGCTTAACCCTCAACCTGAAAGGGGACGATACCTCGTGGAAAAACGAGGCTCAGGCTTAACCCTTAACCTGAAAGGGGACGATACCTCATGAAAAAACAAGGCTCAGGCTTAACCCTTAACCTGAAAGGGGATGATACCTCGTGGAAAAATGAGGCTCAGACTTAACCCTTAACCTGAAAGGGGACGATACCTCCTAGAAAACGAGGCTCAGGCTTAACCCTTAACCTGAAAGGGGACGATATACGAAATCCTCAAATGAAGAAACCATGATGGGACCTTCGAATTCTGCACAATAAATCCGAGAGGGGTTTGCAAAAGGAAGAAAGGGGGTTCCCTAAAGCTTGAAAAGGGATTGATCTTGGACGTCTCATAGCTAAGACTGAATGGCTTTTAAGACAGATGACCTTTTGCGGAAAATTCAGGTTTAACCCTTAACCTGAACGGGAACTGTCTATGGTGGGACAGTGGGGAGCACAGGGAAGTGTGCGAATCTGAGAGCCCAGGCACTCAGATCAAAACAAGAAGGGAAGGATCTTGGACAACTCCCATCATCCGATCCTAAAAGGGATAACAACAACGCCTGGATACATCAAAATAAACATCAAGTTGTCACTTCATGTCAGGATAACTTAAAAAGATTGCCAATAAGATAAAAAATTATAGTTAATTCAAGAGTGATAAGCACATATATATATATGAAAAATATTCCCTCTTTTCTACCTGAAGTATTACCTCCGACTGGGCTTAACTCCGTAGAATCAAGATTCGAATTCAAATTACTTGCAATTGACTTCCCTTCAATGAGGCTATCAATTTCATTGATATGGACAGAAAAGAATGTATTCTTGATATTGCGAGAGCTATTAGCGAAAGGATATTGATAAAAGAATTTCACAAAATTAAAGAAGATTCTTGATAGATTCGGCAGTCTGATATCCTGGGATTCTTTTCTCATGATGATATTTCTGCACTTTTTTTTTGACAGAATTGGAGCTCTCTTGGATTTTTCGGGAATTACATCATCCTTCATTTTGGAGATGTCCTAGCTTTTTCTCAATTTATTTTTTGGAAGGGTACGTCACAAACTCCTTCATCTCAGAGATGTTCCGATCCTTCTTTTCTCTCAGAGATTATATTGACGGTTATTGGCTCATTGGTTGGAAGTCTCTTGATGATAGCGGAAATTAAATACCTTTTAGGGATTGTCGAGAGGTCCATCACACTCGCCTTCATCTCGACGGTGATCTGGACTTTCCCTGGAAGGATCCGTCACAAACTCCGTCATCTTGGAGATGATCCAAATCTTCTTTGGCCCCGGGGGTCGACTCGTCTAATTCGCCTTCATCTTGACGACAGTTGAGAGATCCCTTTTGTAGATATTTAATTGCAGCTTAGGTGATTGAGGGAACATGGAGATTGAGTGGATTTTTCTGTATCACCCAGGATATTTCGACTGTTTTATTTTTCAAGAATGGTCTTTAAAAATGTGCCATTGACTGCGATCAAAATCAATCACTTCTGGCTTTGCAACAACATTGAATTTTCTTTGCTGGCCATATCGCGGATTTATTCTTCATCCTTTTGGTTGGCCAATAGAAAGATTTTGAATTTTGAATCCTTTTTCACAAAAGCTTTGTCACTTCGAAAGAAATACTGAAGGTATTCTGAGGTACAATTTTATGCGATAAAGATTTTGAAATCAACAACTATTTTTTATGGCAAATTGGCAAAATATTCCTGAAATCCTTGGTGAAAGAAATCACTTGAGATCTAAATGACACATCCGTGGCTAGATTCTTCTCTCCTTTCCCCAAAGGAGAGACTCAGGCTTAACCCTTACCTGAACGGGTAACAAAAGATACTCCTCTCTTCCCTGAAGAGGAGGTGTTTGCAAAACGAACTTTCGAAGAGAAATAGAGTTTTCGTCAAAACTCCCTATTTCTAGGCTTTTCTTATGGAAAGGGGGCCCCTACAAAGATTGAAAAGATATCATAGAGGAACGAGTCCATCACACTCTCCCTGGAAAAAGGGTCCTCGACGACGGGGGTGGCCTAACAAAAGACATTTAGGGTTACAAGGAGGACGAGCTTCCGTCAAAACTCTCCCTGGAAAAAGGGTTCCTTGTGTGACAATAAAGATTGTTTTGCAAATTGTTCGCGAATCATGAGTCCCTTCAAACTCTCCCTAGAAAAAGGGGTTCAACAAACGTACAATAAAGACATGCGAAAAAGAATGAGCTCCCTAGAACTCTCCCTGGAAAAAGGGTCCCTCGCAAGAGAAGATGATTGAAATTGGTATTGGGTGACCCAAAAGGGTCGAAATTGGGAATGACATGGGTTTGATGGGGATTCAGCCTAAGAACGACATTGGTTCAATTAAGAACGACATTGGTTTCGCAGGGGTTCGACCTACGAATTATCAATTCCATAGGAATTCAACTTAAGGATCATAGCTTAAGAAGGAATGATTCCAACTTGTGAGCTTTGAATGGACCAGGTGCTAAACTAGGTTTTTGAGGGAAGATTCGAATCGGAATTCAAATCTTCAAGGAAAACTAGATAAATTGGATTTTGAAAGAGAATTCGGGTCGGAACTCGGATCTTCTAGACCAACTCGCAGGATAGTTTGAGTAGAAGTTCAAACTTGTAAAAGAAAGCTAAGCGAATTGGATTTGAAAGAAAATTTGAGTCGGAACTCTGATTTTCTAGACCAATTCTGAATTGGATTTGGAAGAAGATTCGAATCGGAACTCGACTCTTCTAGACCAATTCTAGAATCTAGAAAAAAGAAAATTATACGAATTGGATTTGTAAGAAAATTCAAGTCGGAACTTTGATTTTCTAGACCAATTCTGAATTGGATTTGGAAGAAGATTCGAATCGGAACTCGACTCTTCTAGACTAATTCTATAATCTAGAGGAAAGAAAATTATACGAATTGGATTTGTAAGAAAATTCAAGTCGGGACTTGGATTTTCTAGACCAATTCTGAATTAGATTTGGAAGAAGATTCGAATCGGAACTCGACTCTTCTAGACCAATTCTAGAATATAGAGGAAAGAAAATTATACGAATTGGATTTGTAAGAAAATTCAAGTCGGAACTTGGATTTTCTAGACCAATTCTGAATTGGATTTGGAAGAAGATTCGAATCGGAACTCGACTCTTCTAGACCAATTCTAGAATCTAGAGGAAAGAAAATTATACGAATTGGATTTGTAAGAAAATTCAAGTCGGAACTTGGATTTTCTAGACCAATTCTAAATTGGATTTGGAAGAAGATTCGAATCGGAACTCGACTCTTCTAGACCAATTCAAGACATTTAAAGGAAAGAAAAGTTGATAAGTATAAAGATGACATTTGGGACTAGTTCAACTAGTACGAGCATCAGATTTTGAAAGAGTACCAATATGAGCACTGGGTTTTAAAAGGTTACCAGTACGAGCACTGGGTTTTAAAAGGTTACCAGTACGAGCGCTGGGTTTTAAAAAGATTACCAGTACGAGCGCTGGGTTTTAAAAAGATTACCAGTACGAGCACTGGGTTTTAAAAAGATTATCAGTACGAGCACTGGTATTTAAAAGATTACCAGTACGAGCACTGGGTTTTAAAAGATTACCAGTACGGGCACTGGGTTTTAAAAGGTTACCAGTACGAGCACTGGATTTTGGAAGGTTACCAGTACGAGCACTGGATTTTGAAAGATTACCAGTACGAGCACTGGATTTTTAAAGGATACCAGTTCGAGCACTGGACTTTAAAAGGCTACCAGTACGAGCACTGGATTTTGGAAGGATACCAGCATGAGCACTAGATTTAAAAAAAAAAGTACCCGCACGAACGATGGGCTTTGAAAAAGTCTGACCAGTGAATACTGAATTTAGAAAGTTCGGCCAGTAAAAACAGATTCAAGAAGTTCGACCAGTGAAAACTGGATTCAGGAAGTTCGACCAGTGAAAACTGGATTTAAGAAGTTCGACCAGCGAAAACTGGATTCAAGAAGTTCGACCAGTAAAAGCCGGATTTAGGAAGTTCGACCAGTAAAAACCGGATTTAGGAAGTTCGACCAGTAAAAACCGGATTTAGGAAGTTCGACCAGCGAAAACTGGATTTAGGAGAATTACTAATTGACTTTGATGGAAATTTTCAGTCTTCACCCTCACGACGACTCGGACAACTGTCGGGGTCTCAGGATTTATCCCTTATCCTGAATGGGTAATTCGATGCAAATGCAAATCGATGCGGATGAATGCAAATGAATGCATGCAAATGCAAATGAATGTAAATGGGTGCACATGCGTGCACAAGTGCGTGAAATGAGAGATTTGTTTATCTTGCCTGCATACAAAAAGTTTTGAAGATAAAATGAAAATTTTAAAAATGCCCCAGTGTAACTGGGAAAGAAGAATTTAAACAAAAGGATAAATGATTGATGTTTGAGGAGCGCTCTCTGAAGGTGACACGACAATTGGCTTTTGATTGATTCAGAAGAGACTCTGAAGAGGTCATTCCTCATAAAAGAACAATTTGCCGAGGAGAATAAAAAAAATGGCACCGAGCTTGCGAGAAAAACTGACAACTTTATTGATGTATTGAAGGAAAGGTAACAAATAGAGGAAAGACAGACGAGATTACATCATCCCTTTGAAATAATAAAAGCAAGATGAGAAATTAGGAAAGTGCTAGTGTTATCAATTTTTTGAATGATTGGGGAGAAACATGATCAGGATGAATGGTCCTCCTTTTCATCTCCAACGAGAATATTCTTGTCAATGACGTCTTGGATAATATTTTTAAGGACAAAACAATGCTCGGTATCGTGACCCATTGCCCGATGAAATTTGCAGAACTGATCTTTAAACCTTCCGATGGTCACAGGAGGATTTGCTATCTTGGGGAGTCTAACCTTCCCTTTGGCTATCATGTATTCCAGAACTTGCTCCAGTGGCTGTTCTAAGGGAGTAAAATTGCGATCGTACCCCCAACCATCATGCTTTGGTTTTCCTTGGAATTTTAATTCAAATTGGACACTTGAGGAAGACTTGTCATCTCGCTTGTCCATTTTATCCTTCCGACTTGCGAGGTCATTTTTCTCTGAGTTTGGATTTCCTGAGCCTCCAGTATGATTTTTTCTACCTCCTCTTTTGTTTTGTCCATTGCTACTTCTGGTAGAATTGGTAGAAAATGTGGAGTGAGCCTTCAGAGACCCGACTGTATCTTTTGTGTGCATGTATTCCAAGAAACTCTCGAGTATTTGATCTAACGGGGCCATCTTGTGGTCCTGGTTTGGATCATCACGCTGCATCTCTTGTCGAGTACTTGATTTTTGCTGAGACTTGGATAAGACAGTTGACCAGTACTCTTTCTCATTTTCAATGAAGAGATTCTTGTCGATATGATCTTGGACGATATTTTTAAAGACGAAACAATGTTCAATATCGTGCCCCGTTGTTTGGTGGAATTTGCAGAAGCGGTCTTTCCATTTCCCTAGGGCGACCAGAGGATTAGCAATTCTTGGAAGCTTAACCATTCCTTTGCTCAGCATGTATTCAAGGACCTCTTTGAGGGGCTGATCTAGAGGAGTGAATTCGCGATCGTAACCCCAACCGTCATGCTTTTTCTTCTCTTTCTGTTGACTCAATTTTTCACTCTGCTTTAAAGATTTCTCTTTCTGACTTGTATGATTGCCTTTGTTATTTTTGCAATCACTGCGATTGGCATCAACGAAGAAGGTGAGTTTTGTCTTCTTTTCTGAATCTTGATTATTCCTGACGGAGGTGATGCCATCATGAAAATCTTTGTTCCTGAAGACCTTCTTTCCCTTGTCATGAGCTTGCAAATCTTTAATCATCTTGGTCATTTCCTTCAGCTATATTCGGACTGGATCCATTGCTTGATTTTTCCATTTATAGGTTGTCCCTTGCCTATGAGGGGATCTTTGAAGTACTTGCCAGACTTCATACTCTTTATCAGTGCCACCTACTGATTCTGATTCATCAGATGTATCCTCGTGTTGGATATGTTTCTTGGATAGTTTCAAGACCTTCTTGGCTGACCGGCCTTTTGCCCTCTGCTTGACCTGGATCTTTTCTTTACTAGATTCAGCTTGTTCTGCCAACATTTTGGTCATCACCTCTTTGAACATAGCATATGTCTGAGGATCAACATCATCTTCTGCTTGCTGACCATGGCTTCTGACTGATCGGGGTGAGTCCATTTCTTCTTCTGAAGCGATCGAGTATGCCACGCCTTCAACTGCTGCGGTTTTCTTTCCAGACCTTGTATGAACCATTGAATGTCACGACAACTCTCTGGAGATTGCTAACGCTCTCTGCAGGGCAGAATTGATGGTTAGGCTTTTGAAGGAAATTTGGCTTGGAGGAAAATATTTATTGAGAATTTTGGTAGACAATTGAAAGAGTATCCCATTACTAGGGATTGAGTCGTCGCTGGGATTACGACAATTGTGTTGTCATTCCTTTGCAAAATAAACAACTGAGAATATGCCTTGTTACCTAGGCGAGGTCGTCAAACCAAGGTGAAATGTAGAATAAAGGAATTTTATTGAGAGGAAAAACATGATTTTATCAATAATACACTTGACAGAGGGGAGGGGGACAGACAATTTTCCACCACTCCAGATAATCAGAAGATACACGAGGACCAGGAAAAATAGTAAGACTGACAAAGGAATCCCAGCCATGTCTGGCAGAATGGTATGCTCCGGACCACTGATCTGATGTGAGATCGAATTCTGGTAGAACTTCGACTAGTGGACGAATCTCTACGTGCTTCTGCCTCTGAGAGAACTGCCTGACACACCGTTCTGGATGATAGTATGCGCAGAAGAATGGGCCAAGTAGCCTGAATCGCTTGCCGTATGCATAAGTATATCTGGGAGGTGATTCCTGGCGATCAAAGTAGTCCCATACGACCTCTTCTTCCTGAAGGTTGTCGATCAAGAACCGGTATCATGCAACTGGAAGGAGCTTCTCGCCATTGTATCTGAAGGAACTGGCTCGGACTGGCACATGCCGGAGGAACCAAGACTGCAAGGCATAGGTGCATCCTTCGACTAGGATCGATTCTCCGAGTGCGAAACGAGTCAACCCTCGGTATAGAAAGGCGAGTGCGGCCATGGCTATCGAGAGGCGGCTGGTCTGTCGACTTCCCCATCTTCTTAGAAGCTGGACTATTCTGATATCCATGTAATTTCGTCCGTCGGGAAAGAAAGCCAATCCCACCGTGCATAGAACCATCGCATGCTGAATTCTCTCTCGAGCTGTCCTAGACAACGAGCTGACTTCCACAAATGTCCCATGCTGTCTGTAGATTTTGAGCAGATCCACATATTCATTTCCATCTTCTTCAATCAGAGGCCAAGACTTGCGTCCTGTCATGCGGGCTAAGGCATCCTTAGGGTACAGACCCTTAACATTAATCAGAAACTGTTTCTCCAATGGATCTCCAGGCTGACCGGCTGGCTCAGACAATCCCATGATCTCTGAAAATTCATCCATCAGCACTGTCATCTCGCCCCACGGGAACCAGAAGGTAGAAGTGCTCGGATTCCACCGCTCTGCTAGTGCATGGATCGAGTTGCCGTTGACTGTCTGCTTTCCCACTGCGGACGCCAGTTCCAATCCACACTCGTCCAGATGGTCCGGAAACATACGAGAGAAGTTCTTGAACCATGAATAATACCACCGGGGAAAGAAGGATCCGGTGCTGAGGACTCGATGTTCGGGAAGACGTTGTCGCACCTCGTAGGAGATGTGACCGTCAGGGAAGACTGAATCAAGCTGACTGGATGCCATCGGACTGGAAGACATGGAAATTGGAATAAGATTTGAGAAAAATATAGGAATTTTGAGAAAAATGCAGGCAGGATAAAAATAAAGCAGGAAATTTGAGATCCAGAAGAAAGGGAAGATGGGAAATCACCTGGAGTTTTGAAGAAAATAGAGGAATTTCATGAAAATCGTCCAGGGTTTTAATATTTCATAAAATGGAGTATTGGAAAATCGTCCAAGGTTTAAAACATGGACAGTACATGGACATGGATTGGGGAATTTTGAGAAAATCGTCCAGTATTTTAGAAAATTGGGAAAATATGAAAAATAAAAAGGAAATAACACATTCAATCACATTCTGCATAAACAAGTATGCATATACAGCATTCCCTAAAAGCTGACTTTAGATGCACAAATTTTGAAATGGCTGTGGGACCTTAATCCTAACTCTAAGGTTCAGATCATCTGTATCCAATCCAGTTATGCCTATATACTCGAGCCAAGGCTCAATGTACGTGGCATAAAATCAATTTCTCCGGTTCTAGGTTCAAGTTTTCCAACATCCTTGAGCACCTGCCGATATACGTTGGACTATGGCCCTTGGTACGTGGCAGAGGGGTTTTCACCCAAATAAGTGGCCCAGTTGTGAGGCTCTGTCCCGAACTATGGTTCTGGAAGAGAGCCCAGCAACGTGAAGACCGGGACAATATACGTGGGGTGATTTTTGAAAAACATGAGCACATGCAATCAAACAGAAGGCTCTAAGTCCTAAAGAGATAGAATTTTGAAATATTTGAAGAAGCAAGCATTGTTTTCATACAATTCCTAAATTGAGGAGTGTTGTATTAGACCTAAGTCTATGTGAGCATGAATAATTCTCCTCAATATGGTCCTACCAAACCATACCTAGTCTATATGCATTCCATGTCAGCTGGGTTCAAGTCTAGGCTCCTAGGTTCACATGATATCATAAAGCAAAGCTGACATTCCATGGAAATCGATTTTGACAATCTGAACTAAGTAGAGCATTAGATTGATCAGGTGAAGACAGGTCCCATCTCGGTCGCCAAACCTGTTATCATCGCAAAATTTTACTTTTGCAAATCAAACTGACCTTTGAAAAAGATTTTGAAAATAACTCGCCTCCGTTTTTAAAATGCGGGAAAATTCCAAAGAATGGGACTCGCCTGTCGGTACGAGGTTCAACCGTTCCTGCCACCTTTAACAGGGGTAATTGAACCAAGGATCAATCTTATGCTCTACTTTATTCAAATTGTCTAAATCATATTCTAATTTCTAAATGCACATAGAATCAGGCATGTGCTATGAATTTTCAGAAAATGCACATTTTGAAAACATGATGTTTGCTTTGAATGATTGAAATATTTAGAAAATGTAAATCTTGGAAATAATATCACATGAAAAATCGTGAAATGGGATTTGAAATGTACTTCTGAGAGAAGTAAAAATCGATTTCTAGGGAAATCTTGAGATTTTATGAAAATCAATTCTGAGAAAATTTGGTTTTTCTGAATTCCAACTTTGAACTTGAAAATATAACTTGAAATTTTAAACTTTAAACTTGAGAAACACTTGAAATATACTTTGAAATTCAATGTCTTTGGGAAAATCGATTTTGCTATAAGACTTGGGATATTTTGAGAAAATGAATTTTTTTGAATTGGAATTTGAATTGGAATTGGCAAATGCATGAAATGAATGAATATGATTTTGAGGAATTGAGAAATACTTTTTGTATTTTTGAGAAATGCAGTGCATTTTGAAATTAGCCTAAGAGTGTAGGCTGAATGTGGCTAATGTGAAGATCATAAATCTGGGTATCATTCGTATTCTGACTATGGCCATAAATACAAATTCCACCAAGTTTATAAACTTCATAGAAGCTAGTGCATGTGTCATTCGTGTAGACCATGGTGAATTTGTAAAAATATGCATGAATCATCATCCATCACACATTAAAATTATAAAAATAAGCTATATGCAATGCAACCTAAGCTAAGCAGGAAATGTAAATTCTTATTCCAAAGTTTAATTACAAGTTACATCACTATTGAAATTTAAATACATGAAAAATAAAGTCTTCATTGTGCCTGCAAAACTAGAAAACTTGGTTAATGAAAATATGTTGGCTTTTCTAGATTTATCCAACAATATCAGGAAATTGCTGGATTTTGCTAGATATAAGCCTTTTTGCCATGATTCCCTTAAATCAAAATAATAAAGTATGAAATAAAATTGAATAAATAAGGAAGATAAAATATGAAATTTCGAAATTGGGGTCCAAATGACCAAAATACCCCTAATAACAAGACTATGGCCTTAAAATTAGGGTTTTTTAGAAAGATATTTTGATAAAATACAAGTTTTGAAATTTGAATGTAATAAACTAAGCTAACTATGATGTGACATGCTTAAAAATATGAAAATTAGGGTTAGGGATTTCGAAATTTAGGTCAAATGACCAAATTGCCCCCGATAGCAAGACTATGGCCTTGAAATCAGGGTTTTTAGAAAGAGATTTTGGTAAAAACTTAGGTTTTATGCACTAAATGAAATCAAATGTACACAAAATCAAACCTAAAGCATCCTAACATGATTATGAACATGATTAAACCCTAAAAATATATGCCTATGCACGAAAATCCAACAATATCACAAAAATTGTGATTTTAGCAGTGTTTTTGGATCTTTCAGGAACCCGGTTTTGCAATTTGCTCAATTCAGCCATCAAATGGATTCCAAAATCTATAAAAATTGGTACCTGCACTTGTTATAACCCTAATATCGAATTGGAATTATAAAAATAATTTTTTGACATTAAATTAATCCGAAAATTGTATTAAACCCTAAAAATATGCTATTTTTGACCTAATTCACCAACCAGTCTCAGTCCAAGACCTGAACCAGGGGCTAATCTCCATGGAAATTTATGAAATTTTACAGAGACTAACTAGAAAAAAAAACAGAGATTTCTCAATTTACATATTGGAAAAATCATCTCCGGTTAGGGAGAAACCCTTCCGGCAATCTGAGCTAACATATTTCACTTTTAACAGGGATTAAAACGGCTACTTCAGATTGAAACGACAGGCATAAATAGCAAACCTAAACAAAAATCTCTGAAATTGTAGTAGTGAACAGTAGACAGAAAAATAACAATACTCACTTTTTACAGATCATGAATCGGATCTGTGGTTTGGGATTTATGACTAACACAAGTCCGATTAGGGTTTTGGTAAACCCTAATGAGTTTTAAATTTAAAAACAGATTCTCTGAAAGAGGAAAAATACTAAACAGTAATCAAAAAATTCGAAAATTTCACAAAAAACATATCTACTCAATGTGAATCCATATCACTTTACATATCTAAAATCGGATATAAGATGAGAGAAATATCATCACAGCAAGTTACCTTCTTGATTTTAACCACGATTTTAAAGCTTTAAAAACCCGATTTGATGTCTGATTTTTTTGACAGGGTTCTCGAGATCCAAAACCTCTGATTTTTCTACAGTAACTCAATAACTCATGCATGCATCACATATAAAAAAATCAGAAATAAACAATGAGAAATTCAATCCAAAATAACAACATCTTTACTGTTCTAAACCTAGAACACACAGAAATTTAAGAAACTTGAAAAACCATGCATTAACTAATGTAAATAAATAAAATAAACCATAAAACAGTAAATAAAACTTATTTCTATGCTATAGAACGTAAAACAAACATGAATAAACCATGAAAATAAAATAAAAACAGGGAATCAATGGCTGGAATTTGATATCACCTTTAAACCATAGATTTAACCCATTAAAAAGGGTAAAACATATATTTTATTGGTTAATAATGCAAAGAATCATGTTAAAATCAATTCTAATGGATTAAGATCTCTGTAAATCATCCAAAACAGGGTTAGATCACCTTCTTAGAGTATTCTTGCTGATTCTTGATGGTTCTTGAGGTTAAATCCATGGTTTAATCCATGAAGATGATGGTGCCAATGGCTAAATCATGCTTAAAACAATGAAAAACATTAAATAAAAACTAAAAATTAAAGAAAAACATTACCTTGAGGCTGATGCAATGGAGGAAGGGCTGAAGAAGAGAGAGAAGCTCCAAGAACTCAATAGGAGAGAGATGGGAAAATCGACCCCCTATGGCCTTCTATTTATAAAAAAAATTTAGGATAAAAATCAAATGTTTTAAAAAAATTGGACTCTTCTAAGAGGGGGCGATTTTTGGGTGGAAAGACCTAACTACCCCTAGCCTAAATTATCTAAACTAATGCCTAATTAACCCCTAGACTTTCCTAAAAAATCCCCAAATGTAATGCCACTTGGCATTTTCTACATTTGGCTTTTTAAAACACCTTAAAAAAACCTTTAAAAACACTAGTTTTAAAAACTAACTTTCAAAATGAGTTTTTCAAAATGGTTTTGACTCTTCTAAACCTCTAACACTAACCAAGACATCAACTAACCCTAGTCTAGCCCTGACTTACTCGAATATGGCGCCACCCCGAGTGGGCCCTACTTGAGTTTTTCAAAAAGCGATTTTAAAACTTGAAATTGAAGGAGTTTTCAAAAGATTTTCAAAAGTAAACTTAAAATTAGGATTTTTGAAATGGCATAAGGTCCTAACTGAGTTAGAATTCCTCTGGATATGGTGCCAACTGAGTGGGCCCACATCGAATTTTGAACATTTTTGAAATAAACACTGAAAATGGCTTTGAAAAGGGGTTAAAATCAGTATTTGAAATTCAAGATCTTTGAAAATAGGGTCTCAAGCGAACTGGAACTCCGGGTTAGAGTCCTGAACTCTTAGGACTCTGAGATTTTAGATTTTAAAAGCCAAATGAAAGAATTTTCAAAAGATTTTATCAAGAAATGATGAAATAAGTCAGAAAACACAGTCAGGGTTAGACTCCCAACTCGACCAAACTCTAAAATAGAGTCCTGAACTAACTGGACTCTGTGAAATGACCTAAATTTCGAAAACAAACGAAAAAGATTGAGAATGGAAGTAAAACAGACTTAAAAACCAAACTTCTGACCGGATTAGGACTCTGAGACAGAGTCCTGATCGGACTGAAACTTTCAAAAATTTGAGAAATTTGATGAATAGAGGCATTCAGAAGCGACACCATCTAAATGGGTCTCATCTGTGAATTGAAATCGATTAAAGTTTGAATTTGAAAGGAACCCAGATTGTTTTCTGAGAAAATATTTCGAAATACAAAGTCCTGGGGTTGGAAAATGACAGAGTATTGAATAAAAACCCAGGTTTTGAAATTGATTTTGAAATAAAGCTTTAAAATTCAAATCTGGATTGAATGTTTTGAAATAGGAGTGCTGGATCTCGAAAATGAGATGCAATGTCATACAATGCTATGCAGAATGCGTGCAATGACATGCAATGATCTGTGATGACTTATGAAATGGACAAACACTGGATGAGGGTGAAAATTTGGTGTGTTTACACATACCAAGGACGAGGTGCTTGTTTTAATCCATATAAGACACGTTTTAGTTTGAAAACATGATCTGGATATTGTTCATTTTCAAAGCCTGGAGGTTGTTTTACATAAACTTCTTCATTTATAAAACCATTTAGAAAAGCACTTTTAACATCCATTTGATATGGTTTGAAATCCATATAGCTTGCATATGCTAAAAACATTCTAATAGATTCAAGTCTAGCAACAAGAGCAAATGTTTCATCAAAGTCAATACCTTCCTTCTGGTTGTATCCTTGAGCTACTAGTCTTGCCTTGTTTCTTATAACATTACCTGTTTCATCTAGCTTGTTTCTGAAGATCCATCTTGTCCCAATGAGCTGATGATCCTTTGGTCTTGGTACAAGATCTCAAACATCATTTCTTTGGAATTGATTCAGTTCTTCAGTCATGGCTAGCATCCAGAACTCATCGATGATGGCTTCATCAATCTTCTTTGGTTCAAGTTGATAAATGAATGCCATGTTTCAATCTGTTCCAGCTAAGCTCTAGTTTGAACCCTCTTGGTTAGGTCTCCCAAAATCTGCTTTTGAGGATGATCTCTGATTTCAACAAATGTTCTTTGATGATCATCTTCATTAGATTTAGCTGTGTTATCTAGGAATAAATTTGTACTTTCAACATCATCATCGTTAGTCTGCTTAAGAACAGATTGATCAATAGATTCACAAAAACTAACATGCATAGATTCTTCAATAGTATATGAGCTCTTATTAAAAACTCTGTATGCTTTACTATGACTTGAATATCCTAAGAATATGCCTTCAACAGATTTAGCATCAAATTTATCCAGGCTATCTTTTGTATTAAGGATAAAGCATTTACATCCAAAGACTTTAAAATAGTCTATTCTTGGAGTTCTGTCATAGAATAATTCATAAGGAGTTTTATTTAATAAGGGCCTAATAAAAACTCTATTTGTTATATAGCATGCAATATTAACAGCTTCTGCCCAAAAAGATTTAGCAAGATTATTATGTTGGAGCATAGTTCTAGCAGATTCCTGAAGGGTTCTATTCTTTTTTTCTACTAGACCATTTTGAGGTGCAGCTCTAGGAAAGGCAAAGTTATGAGAAATACCATGCAAGTTACAAAAATTTATAAAAAGTTCATTATCAAATTCTCCTCCATGGTCACTACGGATTTTTATAATAGAACAAGATTTTTCATTTTGTAACTTTTTACATAAAATTTCAAATTCACAAAATGTATCACTTTTGTTTTTCAAAAATATAACCCAAGTAAATCTTGAGTAATCATCTACAATGACAAAAGCATATTTATTATGATTAAGACTAGCTACTCTAGAAGGACCAAAAAGATCGAGGTGAAGAAGCTCTAAAGGTCTTTTACTTGAAACAATATTTTTTTGATTTGAAAGATGATTTTGACAATTTTCCTAGTTGACATGCATCACAAAAATAGTCCTTTTGAAAAGATATTTTAGGTAACCCATGTACTAACTTGTGTTTAGCTAATTTAGACATGTACTTGGAGTTGACATGACCCATTCTCAAGTGCCATAAATGTTGAGTGTCGTTATTAGCTATAAGGCAATGTTCAATAATGTTTTCTAGGTATAATTCATATATATTATTTCTTTTTATACCTTTTAAAATGATGTTTTCATTGGTGTCTGCTATAAGACATGCATCATGTTTAAAGCTAACATTATAACCTGTGTCACACATTTGACTTATACTTAGAAGGTTATGTTTTAAGCCTTTAACAAGGAGAACATCTTTGATAAGAGGTTTATCAATATTGCCAATATTACCAATACCAATTATCAAACCTTTGTTGTTATCTCCAAAGGTGACAGTTCCTCCTTCTTTATGATGAAGAACAGCAAAAAGATCTGAATGTCCTGTCATGTGTTTTGAGCATCCACTGTCTAGTATCCATCTGTTCTTCTTCTTTGGAGCCTGCAAAATATCAAGTAAAAATCCTTTGTGGTACCCAATCAGGTCCCTTTTTGTTATACTTAGGAACCCATATCCATTTTGATTTGGGTTTGTCTATAACTTTAGAGGAGTACAAAGAATTAAAATAATACTCTTTTTTAGGTTCAGAAGAACCTTTGACAAAAGTGGTCTTTTGATTCATACAAGAAGGTTTGTTAAAATGAGAGTAGACAATACCATTCTTGTAGAAAGAGACTTTTTGAGAGGATAGGAGTTTATCCAGGTTTTCTTTTCCTTTAGTAAACTTGAAAATTGTTTTCATAAGGTTCTCAGTTTTACTTTTTAATTCTGAAATTTCTACTTGAAGATTTTTAGTCTTGGAGCTAGTAGAAGAGATTTCAGAAGTAATCAGAAAATTTTTCTTTTGTAACTCAGAATTTTCAATACTGAGTTTTTCATTTTTCAACATAAGATCTAGATTTTCAGATTTCAAATGTTTATTTTTGAGAATTGTTTTTCTTGATTCTTCAAAAAGTTCCTGAAAAGCATTTTGAAGGTCTTCAAAGGAGAAGTCAAGGGATTCACTTACAGAGCTTTCTGCCATGAAGCGCATGTTGGCGGTTTCAACTTCATCATCACTTGACTCTTCACTTGTGGATGGTTCTGAATCATCTCATTGAGCATGCAGAGCCTTTTTCTTGAAGAACCTCTTCTTTGGTTCCTCAGTTTTGGATTTTCTTTTGAGAAGAGGACAGTCACATCTCAAGTGACCTGGCTTATTACACTGATAGCACATGGAATCTTCCTTAGAGTCTTTTCTTTCCTTGTGCTTATTTGGAAGCCGATTCTTTCTCATGAAGCGCTGGAATTTTCTGGTGAGTAGTGCAATTTCAGATTTCTTTTCTGAGTCCTTATTCTCAAAAAGAGCTGTGAAGGCTAGAGTTTTCTTTGTAGGTTGTTCCTCTTCCCTTTTTTCCTTCATATGGACTTCATAGGCCATAAGATTGCCTATTAAGTCGTCCATGGTAAGTTTGGATAAATCTTGAGCTTCTTCAATAGCTGTAGTCTTTTTCTTCCAATCAGTTGTGAGAGATCTCAAGATTTTCTTCACCTTGTCTGTCTGGGAATAGGTTTCTCCCAGAGATTTCAGGTCATTGGTGATGTTGGTGAATCTAGTAAACATCTCTGTGATGGGTTCATCTTTGTTCATCTTAAACAACTTATATTTTCGAACCAGAGATGAGATTTTGGGTTCTTTTACTTTGTTGGTTCCTTCATGAATAACCTCTAAAGAATGCCAAATATCATAAGCAGATTCACAGATGGATATTTTGTTGAATTCATTCTGATCAATGGCACAATATAAGGCATTCATAGCCTTTGCATTTAGATTTGCCATTTTCTTTTCTTCATCAGACCATAAGCTATAGTCTGCAGATGGAGATGTGTATGGATGCTCAACAATTTTCCATACAGCAAAATCTATGGACTTGAGAAATATAGTCATTCTGCATTTCCAGTATCCATAGTTAGATCCATTGAAAAAAGGAGAACGAGATGCATGTTGACCTTCAATATCACGAGCATAAGAGGTAGATGTCATTTGTGTTGGAAGACTTGTTACGTCAAAACCAGCAAACCTTCTCTGATACCAAATGAAATTCCACTAGAGGGGGGGTGAATAGTGAAATACTAAATAGATCGATCAATTAAAAATAGAATGCAATAAGGCACAACACATAAAACACAAAATTTATACTAGTTCGGTCAAAACCCTAACCTACATCCAGTCTCCAAGCAAACCACTTGAGCTTTCCACTATAACATCCGAGTTACCGGATAAATAGTACAACACCCTCTTCCTCAGAGGTCTTCTTCTCTCAACATAGAAGGGGCACACCCTCTTTCACAGAGGTCTTCTTCTCTCAACAGAGAAGGGGCACACCCTCTTTCACAGAGGTCTTCTTCTCTCAACAGAGAAGGACAACACCCTCTTTCTCAGAGGTCTACTTCTTTCAACAAAGAAGAAATACAGAGAATAACAGAAAGTTACAATACTTCCTATAGAACCTTCAGAATGATATGAATGCACGAATGAAGGATTCTCAGAATATTTTGTTCTTTTCACTCAGAAGATACTCTTTGTCAAAGAGCTATTCTTGACTTTTTCTCTTTCTTTTCTTTTTCTTTTTCAAGGCTCTCTTTCAAATATCAAATAGGAATTTTTCTCGTTGCAAGCTCATATGTCCATGTGAAATAATTAATTTGATTGTGTTTATATAGCCTTAAAAAAATAGTCGTTGCCTTTTTTAAATGATAGTATTTTTGGGATGTGAGATGTCAAGTCATTTCAAAAACATCTTTATGGATTTTCGAAAAAGTCTTCTTTCCATTAAAGTAGTATTTGGGGTACACTAGTCATTGTAATATTTTAGGTATGATATATTTTATGTAAAAAGTCTTTTTCTTATAATAGTACATTGAACGTTGGATTTGTAAGCCATCATATAGTTTTGTCTTTATTCTAATTAATGATTTTGTAGTACTTAAGTCACTTCTTTACTTAAATGAGTGTAAGTACAATAAATGCTTTGAGATCTTTATTTGTAAATAGTCATATCAAAAATTGCTTTATGATGTGCTATTTAATGTCTACAGAGAGAATGAAGACTTTAAGCAAGTCGACATTCTTGAGTGGGATTAAAATAGTTGTTTCTAAAAAGATTTTTAGAGGAGGTAATAAATGTTTTACAAAGAGAATGATGACTTTAAGTAAGTCGACATTCTTGAGTGGGATTAAAATAGTTGTTTCTAAAAAGATTTTTAAAGGAGGTGATGATGCATAAATATCACATTTTATTAATATATTTTCACTGCATAAATGCATCATCTATAGGTTTAAAGCATACACTTAGGTGCATAATATGATTATAGAGCTTGGGTTCGAATTTCATTGAAATCGGACTTAAAATAAAAGAATTATGGCATTTACAGTGTAACGGGTCAAATATCGGATCCGATTTGAGAGATTTGGATCCAGACGCCATTTGGACTTTGGATATGGACCAAATTACATGGATTTAACACAACTCCAGCCCACTTAAGTTTTGTAAAAACATTTTCTAAAAACCCCCTGCAGAAAGAGGCGCCCAGTAAATATTTTTATTTTAAACCTGTTTTTGTAAAATAGCCAAAAGAAGCCAAATCGCCTAAAAGGAGAGGGGCGCCCATTCCAGCCCTGTCTTTGGCTTTGTTTGGACGTCCCTTGCAGTGATTCTAACTCCAGCAGCTCTTCCCCTCCATCACCCCACGTTTTGGCCATTGAAGACCGGTCTATGCTTGATTTTCAAGCATATTTTCGATCTCCTTTGTGTTCTTTTCCATTTCTTTCCTTCTCCTTGCTGAAGTTTCACCACTTTTCTGTATTTTTGCAGGTGTAGCAGAGGTGGAGACCATTAACCTTGTGCGGGAGTGCGAAACACACCAACAAGGTGAGCCGGCCCTACCTCCATCTGGCTTTCTACCCCCTCCGATCGAGAATCGGCGCATAATCCATCGTTGGTGGATCTCCAACATGTAGCAGCTGCAAAGGTGCCGTTTTTGGTGAAGTCCAGCATTCTCGAACTGTTTAGGACGTCCATCTCCAGCCACGGTCCGCTCTTCTTCATCCCCCCGGTCGTCGGATCTTCCAAGAGGTAGGTCTTCTTCTTCCTTCTCTTCTAGTTAAAACCGAATTGAGTGTTAATTAGATTTTCTTATTTTCTGAGTGTTTCTTGTTTTCTTTTCATTTTCAACCTTAGAATAGAGTTCGTGCATAGGCCATCACGCTAGATTAGGTTTTCTTTCATTGCTTACCTATTTAATTGGGGTTTTTCCATCGTTTTTCTCTAAAAATATGTAAATCGGCTAGAGGCTTTTCTAGCCAATTTGGGGTTTTTGTTTCCAACGTGTTCTTGGGTCTGTTCTATTGCAAATCCAATTATAAAAGCCATTTTGATTCATCTTATTTGTGGATTTGATTGTGTCTTGTGTTGGTTTCAATTTTGAAAAAAAAAAAATCGGCTAGAATTATTCTAGCCGATCTTTGCATTTTAGTTAAATTCGTGTTTTTAGGTTAGTAAGGCGTGTGTTTTGTATGTTAACAGCAGCATAAAATCATGTTAAGTCATTTTATTATTTTAGGATTGGTCTAGAGAATCGTTTTTAGCATTTTGTGTTTTTGGTGTTTTGGATCTATTGAAAAACAAAAATTACAAAAGTCGATTTTTCATTTCTTTATGTTCTTAATAAATTCTAGCATAGTGCTGTTCATGTTTGCATTTGTGGAGTTAGGAGTTCTTTTCATTATATTTTAATTTAGTTTTATCAAAATAGTGGTTCCTTAGTAAGTCATTTTTTCTTTTAGTTTAAATTTTTATTCTTTTTATTTTTTATTTAGTCTTCTTCTTCCCCAAGGAGGGGCGTCAGCCATTAGAGCTCCCCTTGAGCTCTTGGTCGATTTTTTTTAGAAATTATTAATTGCCATTAGTTGAGTTAGGAAGGTGTCTAGGTTCAATGTATTAGGGTTTTCTCTCCTAGCCGTTTTTAGGGGTCAATTAAGTAGGTTTTGGGAATTAGGTTAGCATTAACTCCTAGGAAATCGATTTTCCATTTAAGTTCTTTTATTCCCTAGGTAGATTTAATTCTATTAGTTTAGAAAGTAGCACCAATTGAAGTTTGTGATTTTGGAAAAAGGAGGTTCTTCAAAAATCGTGTGAGGCATTTAAGGAAGGTTTGAATTTTGAATGGGCATTAAAGAAGGAGTTACTCCTTAACTTTGGAAAGTGTTTTTGGAATTAAACAAAAATTCCAATCTAGGCTCCACGATTTTCATAGAGCATTAAAAGCACTTTAATTCCATCTTGAAAATAAAAAATCATGGATTTCTAGATTGGCCTTTTCACTTTTTCAAAATGAGCTTTAAAGGCAATTAAGGAATGTAACCCCCTCTTTAAATGGGGCGATTTTTGAAAATCCAAAGCATTTCAAAGTTTGAACATTGGTAATTATTACATTCATTTTCCAACCCTCTCCACTAAAATCGTTAACTTTAAAATAATTGTAGGAATTAAGAGGTTACTACTTTAGTCTAAACCTAACCTAGTCAAACCAAACCTAAGTCGAGTCAAACCCTAGTCTACACCCCTTTGAGTCTACTCAAAACCAAGATTAGCCTAAGTCAAATCCTAGACCACACCTAGGTCGAGTCAAACTTAGTCCACCTATTGAAACCTAACCTAACCGAGTTAACCTAGTTGATTTAGTTAGGTGTGCCTTGTGTCCAAGTCAACTTGAACCCTAGCCCAAGTCAAACCCTAATTTAAACTTAGGTCGAGTCCAAGACCAAGACCAACTCTAGTCAAGCCTAGTTGAGTCAAACCTAAGCCCTACTTAATCCAACTTGAGCCTAGTCAAAGACCTAGACCTAACCCGAGTCAAGTTTTAGTCTAACCCTATCTAAGTCAAACCTAGTTGATTCAAACTTGGTCCGAGCCCACCTAAACCCAACCAATCTTAGTTGATTAAGTCAACCCCAAAACCGAACCCAATCCTAAGTCAACCGAACCCAACTAGTTAGACCAAACCTAGTCGAGTCCACATTAGTCCGAGTCGAGTCAAACATAGCTCGAACCTACCTACTCCAAACCGAGTTCACCCAAACCCAATCGAACCTACCCAAGTCAAAACCAAGCTTCGTTGAGTCAACCGAGTGAACCCTAACCCTAGCCTTTGTCTTTAGTAAATTAATTTCATTTAGTATTATTTATGTTGATTTTTATACTAATTAGTTTAGTTATTTAATTTAGTTTTAGTGTAGAAGTGTGTGTGCGTATATTGTATTTGTTTCGTATGTGTGAAATGTGTTTTGTGATTGTCTGATTGATAGTTAGATATTATTTAACCTAGTAGTCGGATTGCATTTTATTGTTTAGCATAGTTGCATTTGCATCGTTAGTTAACGTAGTTCTAGTCATAATTTGCTTATCGTATTTTGTTCATCGTGCATTTAGCGTATTTGTAGTACTCATCTGCATATACACTGTGATACAGTGTCATTTAGACTGCATTAGGTTTAATTTACATTTTCTATTGTTTAAATAGATTTATAAAGTGAATAGTACACTCAAATAAAAACCCGATTTTTGCCCTGTCGCACCAGCATTATTTTCTGTGCAAAAATTCTGTGTTTTCCAAAAAAATTTATTCTATTCACTTTATTGGCGTGTTAGTTGACTGCAGACCAAATTTCAGCTCTTTCGGAGTTGATTTGGTCTGATTTTTAAGCGTTTTGAGAAAACCGCTTTTTCTGGATTTCAAATTACAGGACTTTCGATATCCTGATTTTTCCCAGATTTGAAACGCTTAAACCTGGAGTTCCAAATACTGTTTTTCGAATCTGTAAAAACCGTCAGTTTGTTTAATCTGTCATTTGCAGAACAGAATAAATTTCGGGAAAATCATACCTCGTTTGCTTTGTCAAACAGTGGTTTTCCGATAACCTGTCAGAATTCTATTTTACACTAGTTAGGGGTAGTTTCGTAATTTTCTTAATTTCGGCATTTTAGACCTGTTTTCAGTAGTTTCTGCATTTTAGGAGTTGCATAAGCATCATACAGCATTAGTAGCATTAATTTAGTTAATTTTAGACTTAGTTTAGTATTTTATTTAATTATTGTTTGATAAGTAGCATTTGTTTTATTATTTTCGTAAAATTAGAATTAGTTTTAGTTATTGTTTGCATTGTTAGAATAGAATACTAACTTTGTATTTTTCTGCATTTTTAGGTTGAAAAGCATATTTAGTTTCCAGGGTTATTATCCAAGTGCGAAGATTCTCTAATTGGCGAAAAGACGGAAATACCCTTGGTGTGGAGAAGAAGACTGAGTGCTTTTTCATTTTCATTTTAGTGATTAATTGTAGTTGTATTAACTTTATAATTGTAGATTGATATTTGTCATTAATAAATTAAATTTCCTAGAAATATCTTGATTAATTCCTGTTCCCTGAGGATTCGACCCGTACTTACCACTTTGTGGAAAGTCGGTTTTTATACTTTTGGTTGACGATTTTCCAAAGTTTTATTGCAAATACTTGTTTTAAAAATATCACTCCAAAAGATCAACCAAATTTTGGCGCCGTTGCCGGGGAACGGCGAATTAATTATTTTATTTCTTAGAATTTGATTTATTAATTTGTTTTAGTTAGTTAATTAGTTGTTTTTTTTAGTTAGTAGGATTAGTAAGTGAATATAGGATTAACATAGTTAGTAAATATAGGATTCACGTATTGTTCTTTCTAGGATTCACTTAATTTTCATTCTACAAGGAGCGATTAGACAGGTGGGTTTTAGAAAAACATAGTTTGTGATTGCTTGTATTTATTTGTTTTAGCATTTTAGAATAGTTTACTTTGTTATTTATTTAGTATAGAATTCTGACATAGCTAGATAGCATATCTGTTTGTTTTTAGTTACTGTTAGTTGTTTTATTTACATTTTAGTACTTGTGTTAGTTTAGATCTAGATTTAGGTCGTTTGCTTACATCTGGTCTTAGTACCATTGTATGCAGGGGCGAAGAGGTTTAGGAACCCCATTACACCCATTTGTTGACAACCCAGAGAGAATTTTACATTCTCATTGAAGTTCGGCAACAATGGCTGACATGGATCCTCCACCTCCACCCCCAGTGCAGCCACGTCCTCTCCGGGAATACTTCATTCCCACAGATTATGTTCAGGCATCCTCCAATCGGAGACCCGATGTAGGAGCGCCTCATTACGAGATTAAGGCCAGCATTATTCAGATGCTTCCATCCTTTTATGGCCTTAATCATGAAGATCCCTACCGCCATTTAGATGAATTCCTCGAAATCTGTTCTACGGTAAAGATACAGAATTTCGATAATGACGCCTTGCGGTTGACTCTATTCCCTTTTTCATTGAAGGACAAAGTCAAGTATTGGCTAAAGTCCTTAGATTCTGTAGAAATAGAGTCATGGGAAAAATTACAACAGGAGTTTCTCCGGAACTACTTTCCCATTGGTCGTACGAACCAATACTGTAGAGCCATCACTAGCTTTTCAGAGCTAGATGGTGAGCGCTTTCATGAGACCTGGGAGAGAATGAAGGATATCCTTAGGAAATGTCCCCATCATCAGGTGCCGAAATGGCAACTGGTGCAAAGCTTCTATGATGGATTGTCTGACAAGAATTGTCAGATGATCGACTCTTCATGTGGAGGGACATTCATGCTTAAGAGCGAGGACGAAGCATGGAGGTTATTTGATACATTGGCTCCACCATGCTTCAAGCTCTCATTCGGATAGAGCCACACCCAGCATTCAGAAGAAAGCTGGTGTTCTTGAGATTGGTCCATCTACTGCACTACAGTGCAAGGTAGACATGATTGCTCAGAAGCTGGACCAGCTTCTCTCAGAACCAGCCACTACACAGCAGGTGTGTACTCTTTGTGCCAGTCTGGCACACGAGATCACTGAGTGCCCTTCGGCATCTCAGTACCCTGAATTTGTTCAAGAACAAGTTCAGGCAGCTCAGGGTTACGTCAGACCGCCGAACAACCCATTCTCATCGACATATAATCCGGTTTCACGTAACCATCCCAATTTTTCATGGAAGAATCCACAGTCTTCCATGCAGATGCCTACTTCCTCTCAGCCAGTTCGGCAACCATCTTTTACTCAGTCATTTCAAAGACCGAACTATTCTCAGTCTTCTTCTTCTTCAGTCACTCCCCTGATTCAGCAGGAGTCTGCTCCGCAGACATCTTTTGAGGAGAGACTTCTCCAGGCATTCCAAGAGGTGAAAACCTCTAATCAGAACGCCTTCGATAAGTGTAGCCAGATATTGAGCTCACATACGCAGTCCATTGCGAAGTTAGAGTCGCAAATGGGACAGTTAGCTGAGGCTATCAGTAGGAGACCTGAGGGTACATTACCGAGTCAGGCTGTCATGAACCCGAAGGGCAAGGACCAGATGACTGGAGGACTGTTTCATACTGAGACACAGCAACAGGCCAAATCTGTGATGACCCTGAGGAGTGGACGTGAGTTTCATGTCGATAGTAGAGAGAGGATAGAGGAGCCAGAGACCGTTGTTTCACCTACTTCGGCTCAGCCATCATTATCATCCCCATCTCCATCATCATCTTCATCATCTTCATTATCTTCATCTTCATCCTCAGAGAAGAAGAAGGATAGGAGTGAGCTTTCTCGCAAAGAGGAGGAGCCAGGAGAGTATATTCTCCCACCACCCTATCCCAAAGCATTAGAGTCTCCTGGATATAGAGGGAAGCAAGGTGCGAAGATCCAGGACATGCTTGACATCTTCAAGCGTGTGCAGATCAACCTACCTTTGCTCGATGCGATTCAGCAGGTGCCGGCATATGCCAAATTCCTGAAGGAGCTATGTACGCAGAAGAGGAAATCTAGAGAGCGAGTTCCTAACAGGGTTCATCTGACTGAGCAGGTGAGTTCAGTACTTCAGCATCAGACACCACCAAAGCTCAAGGACCCTGGAGCCCCTATCATTGCATGTACCATAGGGAACATCCGGATAGAACGCGCATTGCTCGATCTTGGAGCAAGCGTGAACATTCTGCCCGGGTATTTCTTTGATTCTTTCAGACTAGGAGAGATGAGATCGACTCCGATTACACTTCAACTGGCAGATCGTTCTGTCAAGGTACCGAGAGGTGTCTTGGAGGACGTGCTAGTTAAGGTGGATGACTTTTATTTTCCAGTCGATTTCATTATTCTTGATATGGAAGGAGTAGATAGCCAACACGAGACTCCGATTATTTTAGGCAGACCATTCTTGGCGACTGTCAATGCGTGCATCAACTGTAGGACCGGAGCCATGGATCTCTCATTCGGCAATAGGAAGGTAAAGTTGAATATTTTCAATGCCGCGCTGGGACCAGCGGGAGACATGGACTGCTTTCATGTAGACATTGCACATGAGTTAGTGGAGGAGCAGCCCGAGTTGTACATTACTGAGGATTCTTTAGATCTGTACTATATAGAGAAGAATAGTAGTGTAGATAGTGTAGATGTGTCTAGAGTGTCGTCAGAGAGACCACCTTGGGGAGCCGTCAGGGAGCCTCTTCCACCACTTGCAGAGACCCCCGCCAAATCGTCGATCGAGTCACCTCCGAAACTTGAGCTGAAGCCCTTACAAGATTCACTCAAGTATGCTTATCTCGGAGATGATAAGACTCTTCCTGTGATCATCTCATCCCTACTCACTAAGGAGCAGGAGCAGAGATTGCTGACTATTCTTCGAGAGCACAAGGCAGCAATTGGCTGGAGAGTTGCTGATCTGAAGGGGATTGATCCTTCATTCTGCATGCATAGAATCCATTGTGATGAGGAAGTCAAGCCATTTAGGGATATGCAGAGAAGGCTAAATCCCAACATGAAGGAAGTGGTGAAGAAATAGGTGGTGAAGTGGTTGGATGCCGGAATCATTTACCCTATTTCTGATAGCCAGTGGGCAGTCCGATTCAGGTTGTGCCGAAGAAGTCAGCACTCACTGTGGTTGAGAACGAGAAGGGTGAGAGAATTCCGAGGAGAACCACCACAGGATGGCGAGTCTGCATCGATTATAGGAAGCTGAATGTGGCAACTAGGAAAGATCATTTCCCATTGCCATTCATTGATAAGATCTTAGAGAGACTCGCAGGGCAAAGCTACTACTGCTTTCTAGATGGATATTCAGGATACAATCAGGTAGTTGTTCATCCTGACGACCAGGAGAAGACCACGTTTACATGTCCTTATGGCACCTTTGCGTTTAGACGTATGCCGTTTGGGCTCTGTAATGCCCCGGCCACTTTTCAGAGGTGCATGCTTGCTATCTTCTCGGACATGATTAATGATGTGATGGAAGTTTTCATGGACGACTTTTCAGTTTATGGCTCTTCTTTTGAAGATTGCCTCCAAAAACTTACTCGAGTACTGAGTAGGTGTGCGGAGACAAATCTCGTCCTGAGTTGGGAAAAGAGCCATTTTATGGTCCAGGAGGGGATTGTGCTAGGACACATTGTGTCCAAGCATGGTATTGAGGTTGACAGAGCGAAGGTGGAATCCATTTCCCGTTTGACTCCACCCACCTCTGTGAGGCAGATTCGATCATTTTTATGGCATGCGGGATTTTACAGGCGGTTCATAAAAGATTTCAGTAAAATCTCTCGACCGCTTTGCACTTTATTAGAGAAAGACCAACTTTTTGTTTTCGGTGAGGATTGCATGAAGGCCTTTGAGATTCTCAAAGAGGCCTTGATTACTGCACCCATTTTGAGACCTCCGGATTGGACTCTCCCATTTGAGATTATGTGCGATGCTTCTGACTATGCTATGGGGGCTATCCTAGGACAACGCGTTGATAGGAAACCCTATGTGATCTACTATGCGAGTACAACTCTATCTGATGCCCAGATGAATTATACTACGACAGAGAAGGAGTTACTTGCAGTAGTTTTCGCATTGGACAAATTTAGGTCCTATTTACTCGGTTCGAAGGTGGTTGTCTATTCTGACCATGCGGCATTGAAATATCTGTTGAATAAGAAAGACACCAAACCGAGATTGATTCGTTGGGTTCTACTACTACAAGAGTTTGACCTCGAGATTCGAGATAAGAAGGGAAGCGAGAATGTAGTAGCAGACCATCTTTCCAGACTGATCGTGGAGACCATGCAGGATCAGAAGCCGATCAGTGATTCTTTCCCCGATGAGCAGATCATGTCAGTCAGTACACCGCATTTACCCTGGTTTGCAGATATTATGAACTATTTGGTTTCGAGGCAGATACCTGAGCATTGGAACAAGAATGAGCGTGAGAGATTCCTATCTCAGGTGAGGCACTATTATTGGGATGAACCAGAGTTGTTCAAATACTGTGCAGACCAGATCATTAGGAGATGTGTTCCGAAGGAGGAGTACCAGTCCATTCTGAATTTTTCCCATTCATTAGCCTGTGGAGGGCATTTTAGCAGTATGAAGACAGCTGCACAGGTTTTGCAGTCAGGATTTTATTGGCCCACACTCCACAGGGATGCTCATGAGTTCTGTAGGCGATGCCTTTGATGTCAGCAGATTGGAAACATGTCCAAGAGGGACATGATGCCCTTGCTTCCGATTTTGATAGTCGAGATTTTTGATGTTTGGGGCATTGATTTCATGGGACCATTTCCGCCTTCATCCGGAAATTTATACATTCTTGTGGCGGTTGATTATGTGTCCAAATGGGTCGAGGCTGTGGCAACCAAGACCAATGATCACAGAGTAGTGCTTAAGTTCATTAAGCACAACATTTTCAGTCGTTTCGGTGTGCCACGTGCGATGTTTAGCGTTGGTGGCAAGCATTTTAGGAATGTACAGATAGCTTCTCTACTGAGAAGATATTCTGTCAATCATAGATTCACCACTCCATATCATCCGTAGACTAGTGGACAGGTTGAAGTGTCCAATAGGGAGATTAAGCGAATTTTAGAAAAGACAGTTCGCCCGGATCGCAAGGATTGGTCCCAGCGCTTAGATGATGCACTTTGGGCATATAGAACTGCATTCAAGACTCCCATTGGCATGTCCCTGTATCGCCTTGTATTCGGGAAAGCATGCCATCTTCCTGTCGAGCTAGAGCATAGAGCGTACTGGGCTATCAAGAAATTGAATTTTGACCTTACCCAGGCTGGCAAAGAGAGAGTATTGCAGCTCTCAGAATTAGAGGAACTCAGGAATGATGCGTATGAGAATGCCAAATTATACAAAGCTCGCACGAAAGCATTTCATGATAAGCATATTGTCAGGAAAGTGTTTGAGCCAGATCAGAAAGTGTAGCTATACAATTCTCGTTTGCATTTATTCCCAAGGAAGTTACGATCGAGATGAACAGGTCCTTACATTGTGAAAGAAGTATTTCCCCATGGAGCAGTAACATTATTCGATCCTATGACCCAAGGTACATTCAAGGTGAATGGGCAAAGATTAAAGCCCTTTATTTCAGATGCCCTGCAGGATGGTGAGTGTGAGATAGTGCATCTCACGAAGGCATGAGGATTCGACCAGAGGAATGTATCATATGTACATTAGTTATCTTTCATTTCAATATTTTTCTTTATTCAGTATTTCATTTCATATGTGCTAATTTATGTTTTGATGTATGCAGGATGAATTTAACACTTAGTGTATCAATTACCAGGTACAGAGAAGAGCTTTCAAATAATTCAAACATCAGATGAAATTCAACTTCAGAAGCTCAGAGCAAATCAGGTTGTATCTATCCTTTCTCCCATATTTTTGTTAGTGTCTTTTAGTGTGCATTTGCATTACATTTTTATTCATTTTGTATGCCACTAGGGACAGTGTCATTCAAGCATGGGGGGTTGGTTTAGATGCATGCACATAAAAATTTCAATTTTTTTTATGACTGGTAATCAAAGTAGGCAATTGAGAATAAGTTGTAGCATATATGATTGTTTTTGGCATAATCTAACAGTTTATAAATTTTTAAGCCCCATAAATTTTTTTTTTCTGAACTGAGTCAAATAGAGTAGTTATTTATGAGAAAATTCAAAGAAAAGATAGTATTTGATTGTTAGAAAATTTTGAACACTTTTGTATAAGTATGCACAGTATGTTTTGTGAAAGAAATAAGCAATGGAAAGATGTGTTTGAAAAATGAGTTTAAAAGAATAGAGCTATGTTTAGTTGTTGATGTCTTCGTGAATCCTAGTAATGGAACTCAGACACGAGATGAAATGTTTGATTCTCTTAACGAAAAGGATAACGAAGGAGATCATCTTCTTGTCTAAGTCGATGTCTGTGGCCTTTGTAGTTCGAGTAAGTAGAATCTGAAGGGTGTTTTACACCTGGTGCCCCAAAGCCAGCTGGTTTGGGAGCCACCGGTTCGAAAGCTCGTTACATGAACTACATAGAAAGCCTAAGAGATAGAGACATTGCACAGGACGAGAGGAAGACTATACGTAAACTATTAGAATAGAAGGTCTAGTGACTCGAGCAATTAAGTCCGAGGGATACTCTGTATCTAGTGCCCTAAGGTCGGCCGACTTGGGAGTCACTACCCAAAGCTCGCTACACGGGTCACGAAAACTGACTATTCGAAATAGTGCTCATATGAGAAGAATGCGCAAGAGATCAAAAGAAAAAAAAAGAAGAGTGAAAATGAAAGAAAAAGAATGTGCTGAATGAGAAAATTTTCATTGCTTAGGCATATATGTGTATTACTGTGTAGAAAATATACAAGTGAGAATAAATGAGTAAAACATGAGAATACTTGAATTTCGGAGAAAAATCATGAACTAGCTACAATATTAGAAAAGTGAAGGAAAAGAATTTTTACTGTGGTGGCATGAGATTTTTAAACTTGTTTTGAGAATGTCAATTACATGAAATATTTGTTACAACTGCATTCTTAAGAGCCTAATATTTTTGAAAGATCATCCTCGCATTTCATTGATGTTTGTAGGTAGCATCTCTGCAAACCCTCACGTGACCTTACTCGTCCACTAGTGTAAGCTAGCGGTTTAAAGGGCTTGTTGCATACGCTAAATGCAACCGTGATTCCTACAAAAGTGAGTTAGTTTTATTTTATTTATTTATTTAATAAGAGCTTTCATGATTATTGGGTAGTCCATATTTTTATTGCATGTTAGAGTGTATTGCTAGGGACTAGCAATTATTCTAGCATGGGGGTATTTGATGATGCATAAATATCACATTTTATTAATACATTTTCACTGCATAAATGCATCATCTATAGGTTTAAAGCATACACTTAGGTGCATAATATGATTATAGAGCTTGGGTTCGAATTTCATTGAAATCGGACTTAAAACGAAGGAATTATGGCATTTACAGTGTAACGGGTCAAATATCGGATCCGATTTGAGAGATTTGGATCCAGACGCCATTTGGACTTTGGATATGGACCAAATTACATGGATTTAACCCAACTCCAGCCCACTTAAGTTTTGTAAAAACATTTTCTAAAAAACCCCTGCAGAAAGAGGCGCCCAGTAAATATTTTTATTTTAAACCTATTTTTGTAAAATAGCCAAAAGAAGCCAAATCGCCTAAAAGGAGAGGGGCGCCCATTCCAGCCCTGTCTTTGGCTTTTTTTGGACGTCCCTTGCAGTGATTCTAACTCCAACAGCTCTTCCCCTCCATCACCCCACGTTTTGGCCATTGAAGACCGGTCTATGCTTGATTTTCAAGCATATTTTCGATCTCCTTTGTGTTCTTTTCCATTTCTTTCCTTCTCCTTGCTGAAGTTTCACCACTTTTCTGTATTTTTGCAGGTGTAGCAGAGGTGGAGACCATTAACCTTGTGCGGGAGTGCGAAACACACCAACAAGGTGAGCTGGCCCTACCTCCATCCGGCTTTCTACTCCCTCCGATCGAGAATCGGCGCATAATCCATCGTTGGTGGATCTCCAACGTGTAGCAGCTGCAAAGGTGCCGTTTTTGGTGAATTCCAGCATTCTCTAACTGTTTAGGACATCCATCTCCAGCCACGGGCCGCTCTTCTTCATCTCCCCGGTCCTCGGATCTTCCAAGAAGTAGGTCTTCTTCTTCCTTCTCTTCTAGTAAAAACCGAATTGAGTGTTAATTGGATTTTCTTATTTTCTGAGTGTTTCTTGTTTTCTTTTCATTTTCAACCTTAGAATAGAGTTTGTGCATAGGCCAGCACGCTAGATTAGGTTTTCTTTCATTGCTTACCTATTTAATTGGTGTTTTTCAATCATTTTTCTCTAAAAATATGTAAATCGGCTAGAGGCTTTTCTAGCCGATTTGGGGTTTTTGTTTCCAACGTGTTCTTGGGTCTGTTCTATTGCAAATCCAATTATAAAAGCCATTTTGATTCATCTTATTTGTGGATTTGATTGTGTTTTGTGTTGGTTTCAATTTTGAAAAAAAAAAAAAATTTGGCTAGAACTATTCTAGCCGATCTTTGCATTTTAGTTAAATTCGTGTTTTTAGGTTAGTAAGGCGTGTGTTTTGCTGTTTGTTTTGCATGTTAACAGCAGCATAAAATCATGTTAAGTCATTTTATTATTTTAGGATTGGTCTAGAGAATCGTTTTTAGCATTTTGTGTTTTTGGTGTTTTGGAGCTATTGAAAAACAAAAATTACAAAAGTCGATTTTTCATTTCTTTATGTTCTTAATAAATTCCAGCATAGTGCTGTTCATGTTTGCAATTGTGGAGTTAGGAGTTATTTTCATTATATTTTAATTTAGTTTTATCAAAATAGTGGTTCCTTAGTAAGTCATTTTTTCTTTTAGTTTAAGTTTTTATTCTTTTTATTTTTTATTTAGTCTTCTTCTTCCCCATGGAGGGGCGGCAGCCATTAGAGCTCCCCTTGAGTTCTTGGTCGATTTTTTTTAGAAATTATTAATTGCCATTAGTTGAGTTAGGAAGGTGTCTAGGTTCAATGTATTAGGGTTTTCTCTCCTAGCCGTTTTTAGGGGTCAATTAAGTAGGTTTTGGGAATTAGGTTAGCATTAACTCCTAGGAAATCGATTTTCCATTTAAGTTCTTTTATTCCCTTGGTAGATTTAATTCTATTAGTTTAGAAAGTAGCACCAATTGAAGTTGGTGATTTTGGAAAAAGGAGGTTCTTCAAAAATCGTGTGAGGCATTTAAGGAAGGTTTGAATTTTGAATGGGCATTAAAGAAGGTGTTACTCCTTAACTTTGGAAAGTGTTTTTGGAATTAAACAAAAATTCCAATCTATGCTCCACGATTTTCATAGAGCATTAAAAGCACTTTAATTCCGTCTTGAAAATAAAAAATCGTGGATTTCTAGATTGGCCTTTTCACTTTTCCAAAATGAGCTTTAAAGGCAATTAAGGAATGTAACCCCCCCTTTAAATGGAGCGATTTTTGAGAATCCAAAGCATTTCAAAGTTTGAACATTGGTAATTATTACATTCCTTTTCCAACCCTCTCCATTAAAATCGTTAACTTTGAATTAATTGTAGGAATTAAGAGGTTACTACTTTAGTCTAAACCTAACCTAGTCAAACCAAACCTAGGTCGAGTCAAACCCTAGTCTACACCCCTTTGAGTCTAGTCAAAACCTAGATTAGCCTAAGTCAAATCCTAGACCACACCTAGGTCGAGTCAAACTTAGTCCACCTATTGAAACCTAACCTAACCGAGTTAACCTAGTTGATTTAGTTAGGTGTGCCTTGTGTCCAAGTCAACTTGAACCCTAGCCCAAGTCAAACCCTAATTTAAACTTAGGTCGAGTCCAAGACCAAGACCAACTCTAGTCAAGCCTAGTTGAGTCAAACCTAAGCCCTACTTAATCCAACTTGAGCCTAGTCAAAGACCTAGACCTAACCCGAGTCAAGTTTTAGTCTAACCCTATCTAAGTCAAACCTAGTTGATTCAAACTTGGTCCGAGCCCACCTAAACCCAACCAATCTTAGTTGATTAAGTCAACCCCAAAACCGAACCCAATCCTAAGTCAACCGAACCCAACTAGTTAGACCAAACCTAGTCGAGTCCACATTAGTCCGAGTCGAGTCAAACATAGCTCGAACCTACCTACTCCAAACCGAGTTCACCCAAACGCAATCGAACCTACCCAAGTCAAAACCATGCTTCGTTGAGTCAACCGAGTGAACCCTAACCCTAGCCTTTGTCTTTAGTAAATTAATTTCATTTAGTATTATTTATGTTGATTTTTATACTAATTAGTTTAGTTATTTAATTTAGTTTTAGTGTAGAAGTGTGTGTGCGTATATCGTATTTGTTTCGTATGTGTGAAATGTGTTTTGTGATTGTCTGATTGATAGTTAGATATTATTTAACCTAGTAGTCAGATTGCATTTTATTGTTTAGCATAGTTGCATTTGCATCGTTAGTTAACGTAGTTCTAGTCATAATTTGCTTATCGTATTTTGTTCGTCGTGCATTTAGCGTATTTGTAATACTCATCTGCATATACACTGTGATACAGTGTCATTTAGACTGCATTAGGTTTAATTTACATTTTCTAGTGTTTAAATAGATTTATAAAGTGAATTGTAGACTCAAATAAAAACCCGATTTTTGCCCTGTCGCACTAGCATTTTTTCTGTGCAAAAATTCTGTGTTTTCCAAAACATTTTATTCTATTCACTTTATTGGCGTGTTAGTTGACTGCAGACCAAATTTCAGCTCTTTCGGAGTTGATTTGGTCTGATTTTTAAGCGTTTTGAGAAAACCGCTTTTTCTGGATTTCAAATTACAGGACTTTCGATATCCTGATTTTTCCCAGATTTGAAACGCTTATATCTGGAGTTCCAGATACTGTTTTTCCAATCTGTAAAAACTGTCAGTTTTTTTAATCTGTCGTTTGCAGAACAGAATAAATTTCGGGAAAATCAGACCTCGTTTTCTCTGTCAAACAGTGGTTTTCCGATAACCTGTCAGAATTCTATTTTACACTAGTTAGGGGTAGTTTCGTAATTTTCTTAATTTCGGCATTTTAGACCTGTTTTCAGTAGTTTCTGCATTTTAGGAGTTGCATAAGCATCATACAGCATTAGTAGCATTAATTTAGTTAATTTTAGACTTAGTTTAGTATTTTATTTAATTATTGTTTGATAAGTAGCATTTGTTTTATTATTTTCGTAAAATTAGAATTAGTTTTAGTTATTGTTTGCATTGTTAGAATAGAATACTAACTTTGTATTTTTCTGCATTTTTAGGTTGAAAAGCATATTTAGTTTCCAAGGTTATTATCCAAGTGCGAAGATTCTCTAATTGGCGAAAAGACGGAAATACCCTTGGTGTGGTGCAGAAGACTGAGTGCTTTTTCATTTTCATTTTAGTGATTAATTGTAGTTGTATTAACTTTATAATTGTAGATTGATATTTGTCATTAATAAATTAAATTTCCTAGAAATATCTTGATTAATTCCTGTTCCCTGAGGATTCGACCCGTACTTACCACTTTGTGGAAAGTCGGTTTTTATACTTTTGGTTGACGATTTTCCAAAGTTTTATTGCAAATACTTGTTTTAAAAATAGCACTCCAAAAGATCAATCAAATTTTGGCGCCGTTGCCGGGGAACGGCGAATTAATTATTTTATTTCTTAGAATTTGATTTATTAATTTGTTTTAGTTAGTTAATTAGTTGTTTTTTTTTAGTTAGTAGGATTAGTAAGTGAATATAGGATTAACATAGTTAGTAAATATAGGATTCACGTACTGTTCTTTCTAGGATTCACTTAATTTTCATTCTACAAGGAGCGATTAGACAGGTGGGTTTTAGAAAAACATAGTTTGTGATTGCTTGTATTTATTTGTTTTAGCATTTTAGAATAGTTTACTTTGTTATTTATTAAGTATAGAATTCTGACATAGCTAGATAGCATATCTGTTTGTTTTTAGTTACTGTTAGTTGTTTTATTTACATTTTAGTACTTGTGTTAGTTTAGATCTAGATTTAGGTCGTTTGCTTACATCTGGTCTTAGTACCATTGTATGCAGGGGCGAAGAGGTTTAGGAACCCCATTACACCCATTTGTTGACAACCCAGAGAGAATTTTACATTCTCATCGAAGTTCGGCAACAATGGCTGACATGGATCCTCCACCTCCACCCCCAGTGCAGGCACGTCCTCTACGGGAATACTTTATTCCCACAAATTATGTTCAGGCATCCTGCATTCGGAGACCCGATGTAGGAGCGCCTCATTACGAGATTAAGGCCAACATTATTCAGATGCTTCCATCCTTTTATGGACTTAATCACGAAGATTCCTACCGCCATTTAGATGAATTCCTCGAAATCTGTTCTACGGTAAAGATACAGAATTTCGATGATGACGCCTTAAGGTTGACTCTATTCCCTTTTTCATTGATGGACAAAGCCAAGTATTGGATAAAGTCCTTAGATTCTGTAGAAATTGAGTCATGGGAGAAATTACAATAGGAGTTTCTCCGGAAATACTTTTCCATTGGTCGTACGAACCAATATCGTAGAGCCATCACTAGCTTTTCAGAGCTAGATGGTGAGTGCTTTCATGAGACCTGGGAGAGAATGAAGGATCTCTTCAGGAAATGTCCCCATCATCAGGTGCCGAAATGGCAACTGGTGCAGAGCTTCTATGATGGATTGTCTGACAAGAATCGTCAGATGATCGACTCTTCATGTGGAGGGACATTCATGCTTAAGAGCGAGGACGAAGCATGGAGGTTATTTGATACATTGGCCGAGAATTCCCTCCACCATGCTTCGAGCTCTCATTCGGATAGAGCGACACCCATCATTCAGAAGAAAGCTGGTGTTCTTGAGATTGGTCCATCTACTGCACTACAGTGCAAGGTAGACATGATTGCTCAGAAGCTGGACCAGCTTCTCTCAGGACCAGCCACTACACAGCAGGTGTGTACTCTTTGTGCCAGTCCGGCACATGAGATCACTGAGTGCCCTTCGGCAGCTCAGTACCCTGAATTTGTTCAAGAACAAGTTCAGGCAGCTCAGGGTTAGGTCAGACCGTCGAACAACCCATTCTCATCGACATATAATCCGGGTTGGCGTAACCATCCCAATTTTTCATGGAAGAATCCACAGTCTTCCATGCAGATGCCTACTTCCTCTCAGCCAGTTCGGCAGCCATCTTTTACTCAGTCATTTCAAAGACCGAACTATTCTCAGTCTTCTTCTTCTTCAGTCACTCCCCCGATTCAGCAGGAGTCTTCTCCGCAGACATCTTTTGAGGAGAGACTTCTCCAGGCATTCCAAGAGGTGAAAACCTCTAATCAGAACGCCTTCGATAAGTGTAGCCAGATATTGAGCTCACATACGCAGTCCATTACGAAGTTAGAGTCGCAAATGGGACAGTTAGCTGAGGCTATCAGTAGGAGACCTGAGGGTACATTACCGAGTCAGGCTGTCATGAACCCGAAGGGCAAGGACCAGATGACTGGAGGCCTGTTTCATACTGAGACACAGCAGCAGGCCAAATCTGTGATGACCCTGAGGAGTGGACGTGAGTTTCATGTCGATAGTAGAGAGAGGATAGAGGAGCCAGAGACCGTTGTTTCACCTACTTCGGCTCAGCCATCATTATCATCCCCATCTCCATCATCATCTTCATCATCTTCATTATCTTCATCTTCATCCTCAGAAAAGAAGAAGGATAGGAGTGAGCCTTCTCGCAAAGAGGAGGAGCCAACAGAGTATATTCCCCCACCACCCTATCCCAAAGCATTAGAGTCTCTTAGATATAGAGGGAAGCAAGGTGCGAAGATCCAGGACATGCTTGACATCTTCAAGCATGTGTTGATCAACCTACCTTTGCTCGATGTGATTCAGCAGGTGCCGGCATATGCCAAATTCCTGAAGGAGCTATGTACGCAGAAGAGGAAATCTAGAGAGCGAGTTCCTAACAGGGTTCATCTGACTGAGCAGGTGAGTTCAGTACTTCAGCATCAAACACCACCAAAGCTCAAGGACCCTAGAGCCCCTATCATTGCGTGTACCATAGGGAACATCCGGATAGAACGCACATTGCTCGATCTTGGAGCAAGCGTGAACATTCTGCCTGGGTATTTCTTTGATTCTTTTGGATTAGGAGAGATGAGATCGACTCCGATTACACTTCAACTGGCAGATCGTTCTGTCAAGGTACCGAGAGGTGTCTTGGAGGACGTGCTAGTTAAGGTGGATGACTTTTATTTTCCAGTCGATTTCATTATTCTTGATATGGAAGGAGTAGATAGCCAGCACCAGACTCTGATTATTTTAGGCAGACCATTCTTGGCGACTGCCAATGCGTGCATCAACTGTAGGACCGGAGCCATGGATCTCTCATTCGGCAATAGGAAGGTAAAGCTGAATATTTTCAATGCCGCGATGGGACCAGCGGGAGACATGGACTGCTTTCATGTAGACATTGCACATGAGTTAGTGGAGGAGCAGCCCGAGTTGTACATTACTGAGGATTCTTTAGATCTGTACTATATAGAGAAGAATAGTAGTGTAGATAGTGTAGATGTGTCTAGAGTGTCGTCAGAGAGACCACCTTGGGGAGCTGTCAGGGAGCCTCTTCCACCACTTGGGGAGACCCTCGCCAAATCGTCGATCGAGTCACTTCCGAAACTTGAGCTGAAGCCCTTACCAGATTCACTCAAGTATGCTTATCTCGGAGATGATAAGACTCTGCCTGTGATCATGTCATCCCTACTCACTGAGGAGCAGGAGCAGAGATTGCTGACTATTCTTCGAGAGCACAAGGCAGCAATTGGCTGGAGAGTTGCTGATCTGAAGGGGATTGATCCTTCATTCTGCATGCATAGAATCCATTGTGATGAGGAAGTCAAGCCATTTAGGGATATGCAGAGAAGGCTAAATCCCAACATGAAGGAAGTGGTGAAGAAATAGGTGGTGAAGTGGTTGGATGCCGGAATCATTTACCCTATTTCTGATAGCCAGTGGGCAGTCCGATTTAGGTTGTGCCGAAGAAGTCAGCACTCACTGTGGTTGAGAACGAGAAGGGTGAGAGAATTTCGAGGAGAACCACCACAGGATGGCGAGTCTGCATCGATTATAGGAAGCTGAATGTGGCAACTAGGAAAGATCATTTCCCATTGCCATTCATTGATCAGATCTTAGAGAGACTCGCAGGGCAGAGCTGCTACTGCTTTCTAGATGGATATTCAGGATACAATCAGGTAGTTGTTCATCCTGACGACCAGGAGAAGACCACGTTTACATGTCCTTATGGCACCTTCGCGTTTAGACGTATGCTGTTTGGGCTCTGTAATGCCCCGGCCACTTTTCAGAGGTGCATGCTTGCTATCTTATCGGACATGATTGATGATGTGATGGAAGTTCTCATGGACGACTTTTCAGTTTATGGCTCTTCTTTTGAAGATTGCCTCCAAAAACTTACTCGAGTACTGAGTAGGTGTGCGGAGACAAATCTCGTCCTGAGTTGGGAAAAGAGCCATTTTATGGTCCAGGAGAAGATTGTGCTAGGACACATTGTGTCCAAGCGTGGTATTGAGGTTGACAGAGCGAAGGTGGAATCCATTTCCCGTTTGACTCCACCCAACTCTGTGAGGCAGATTCGATCATTTTTAGGGCATGCGGGATTTTATAGGCGGTTCATAAAAGATTTCAGTAAAATCTCTCGACCGCTTTGCACTTTATTAGAGAAAGACCAGCCCTTTGTTTTCGGTGAGGATTGCATGAAGGCCTTTGAGATTCTCAAAGAGGCCTTGATTACTGTACCCATTTTGAGACCTTCGAATTGGACTCTCCCATTTGAGATTATGTGGGATGCTTCTGACTATGCTATGGGGGCTATCCTAGGACAACACGTTGAGAGAAAACCCTATGTGATCTACTATGCGAGTAGAACTCTATCTGATGCCCAGATGAATTATATTACGACAGAGAAGGAGTTACTTGCAGTAGTTTTCGCATTGGACAATTTTAGGTCCTATTTACTCAGTTCGATGGTGGTTGTCTATTCTGACCATGCGGCATTGAAATATCTGTTGAATAAGAAAGACATCAAACCGAGATTGATTCGTTGGGTTCTACTACTACAAGAGTTTGACCTCGAGATTCGAGATAAGAAGGGAAGCGAGAATATAGTAGCAGACCATCTTTCCAGACTGATCGTGGAGACCACGCAGGATCAGAAGCCGATCAGTGATTCTTTTCCCGACGAGCAGATCATGTCAGTCAGTACACCGCATTTACCCTGGTTTGCAGATATTGTGAACTATTTGGTTTCGAGGCAGATACCTGAGAATTGGAACAACAATGAGCGTGAGAGATTCCTATCTCAAGTGAGGCACTATTATTGGGATGAACCAGAGTTGTTCAAATACTGTGCAGACCAGATCATTAGGAGATGTGTTCCGGAGGAGGAGTACCAGTCCATTCTGAATTTTTCCCATTCATTAGCCTGTGGAGGGCATTTTAGCAGTAGGAAGACGGCTGCAAAGGTTTTGCAGTCAGGATTTTATTGGCCCACACTCCACAGGGATGCTCATGAGTTCTGTAGGCGATGCCTTCGATGTCAGCAGATTGGAAACATGTCCAAGAGGGACATGATGCCCTTGCTTCCGATTTTGATAGTCAAGATTTTTGATGTTTGGGGCATTGATTTCATGGGACCATTTCTGCCTTCATCCGGAAATTTATACATTCTTGTGGCGGTTGATTATGTGTCCAAATGGGTCGAGGCTGTGGCAACCAAGACCAATGATCACAGAGTAGTGCTTAAGTTCATTAAGCACAACATTTTCAGTCGTTTCGGTGTGCCACGTGCGATGATTAGCGATGGTGGCAAGCATTTTAGGAATGTACAGATAGCTTCTCTACTGAGAAGATATTCTGTCAATCATAGATTCACCACTCCATATCATCCGCAGACTAGTGGACAGGTTGAAGTGTCCAATAGGGAGATTAAGTGAATTTTAGAAAAGACAGTTCACCCGGATCGCAAGGATTGGTCCCAGCGCTTAGATGATGCACTTTGGGCATATAGAACTGCATTCAAGACTCCCATTGGCATGTCCCCGTATCGCCTTGTATTCGGGAAAGCATGCCATCTTCCTGTCGAGCTAGAGCATAGAGCGTACTGGGCTATCAAGAAATTGAATTTTGACCTTACCCAGGCTGGCAAAGAGAGAGTATTGCAGCTCTCAGAATTAGAGGAACTCAGGAATGATGCGTATGAGAATGCCAAATTATACAAAGCTCGCACGAAAGCATTTCATGATAAGCATATTGTCAGAAAAGTGTTTGAGCCAGATCAGAAAGTGTGGCTATACAATTCTCGTTTGCATTTATTCCCAGGGAAGTTACAATCGAGATGCATAGGTCCTTACATTGTGAAAGAAGTATTTCCCCATGGAGCAGTAACATTATTCGATCCTATGACCCAAGGTACATTCAAGGTGAATGGGCAAAGATTGAAGCCCTTTATTTCAGATGCCCTGCAGGATGGTGAGTGTGAGATAGTGCATCTCACGAAGGCATGAGGATTCGACCAGAGGAATGTATCATATGTACATTAGTTATCTTTCATTTCAATATTTTTCTTTATTCAGTATTTCATTTCATATGTGCTAATTTATGTTTTGATGTATGCAGGATGAATTTAACACTTAGTGTATCAATTACCAGGTACAGAGAAGAGCTTTCAAATAATTCAAAGATTAGATGAAATTCAACTTCAGAAGCTCAGAGCAAATCAGGTTGTATCTATCCTTTCTCCCATATTTTTGTTAGTGTCTTTTAGTGTGCATTTGCATTACATTTTTATTCATTTTGTATGCCACTAGGGACAGTGTCATTCAAGCATGGGGGGGTGGTTTAGATGCATGCACATAAAAATTTCAATTTTTTTTTTTATGACTGGTAATCAAAGTAGGCAATTGAGAATAAGTTGTAGCATATATGATTGTTTTTGGCATAATCTAACAGTTTATAAATTTTTAAGCCCCATAAAAAAAAAAATCTGAACTGAGTTAATTAGAGTAGTTATTTATGAGAAAATTCAAATAAAAGATAGTATTTGATTGTTAGAAAATTTTGAATCACTTTTGTATAAGTATGCATAGTATGTTTTGTGAAAGAAATAAGCAATGGAAAGATGTGTTTGAAAAATGAGTTTAAAAGAATAGAGCTACGTTTAGTTGTTGATGTCTTCGTGAATCCTAGTAGTGGAACTCAGACACGAGATAAAATGTTTGAGTCTCTTAACGAAAAGGATAACGAAGGAGATCATCTTCTTGTCTAAGTCGATATCTGTGGCCTTTGTAGTTCGAGTAAGTAGAATCTGAAGGGTGTTTTACACCTGGTGCCCCAAAGCCAGCTGGTTTGGGAGCCACCGGTTCGAAAGCTCGTTACATGAACTACATAGAAAGCCTAAGAGATAGAGACATTGCATAGGACGAGAGGAAGACTATACATAAACTATTAGAATAGAAGGTCTAGTGACTCGAGCAATTAAGTCCGAGGGATACTCTGTATCTAGTGCCCTAAGGTCGGCCGACTTGGGAGTCACTGACCCAAAGCTCGCTACACGGGTCACGAAAACTGACTATTCGAAATAGTGCTCATATGAGAAGAATGCGCAAGAGATCAAAAGAAAAAAAAAGAAGAGTGAAAATGAAAGAAAAAGAATGTGGTGAATGAGAAAATTTTCATTGCTTAGGCATATATGTGTATTACTGTGCAGAAAATATACAAGTGAGAATAAATGAGTAAAACATGAGAATACTTGAATTTCGGAGAAAAGTCATGAACTAGCTACAATATTAGAAAAGTGAAGGAAAAGAATTTTTACTGTGGTGGCATGAGATTTTTAAACTTGTTTTGAGAATGTCAATTACATGAAATATTTGTTACAACTGCATTCTTAAGAGCCTAATATTTTTGAAAGATCATCCTCGCATTTCATTGATGTTTGTGGGTAGCATCTCTGCAAACCCTCACGTGACCTTACTCGTCCACTAGTGTAAGCTAGGGGTTTAAAGGGCTTGTTGCATACGCTAAATGCAACCGTGATTCCTACGAAAGTGAGTTAGTTTTATTTTATTTATTTATTTAATAAGAGCTTTCATGATTATTGGGTAGTCCATATTTTTATTGCATGTTAGAGTGTATTGCTAGGGACTAGCAATTATTCTAGCATGGGGGTATTTGATGATGCATAAATATCACATTTTATTAATACATTTTCACTGCATAAATGCATCATCTATAGGTTTAAAGCATACACTTAGGTGCATAATATGATTATAGAGCTTGGGTTCGAATTTCATTGAAATCGGACTTAAAACGAAGAAATTATGGCATTTACAGTGTAACGGGTCAAATATCGGATCCGATTTGAGAGATTTGGATCCAGACGCCATTTGGACTTTGGATATGGACCAAATTACATGGATTTAACCCAACTCCAGCCCACTTAAGTTTTGTAAAAACATTTTCTAAAAACCCCCTGCAGAAAGAGGCGCCCAGTAAATATTTTTATTTTAAACCTGTTTTTGTAAAATAGCCAAAAGAAGCCAAATCGCCTAAAAGGAGAGGGGCGCCCATTCCATCCCTGTCTTTGGCTTTGTTTGGACGTCCCTTGCAGTGATTCTAACTCCAACAGCTCTTCCCCTCCATCACCCCACGTTTTGGCCATTGAAGACCGGTCTATGCTTGATTTTCAAGCATATTTTCGATCTCCTTTGTGTTCTTTTCCATTTCTTTCCTTCTCCTTGCTGAAGTTTCACCACTTTTCTGTATTTTTGCAGGTGTAGCAGAGGTGGAGACCATTAACCTTGTGCGGGAGTGCGAAACACACCAACAAGGTGAGCTGGCCCTACCTCCATCCGGCTTTCTACCCCCTCCGATCGAGAATCGGCGCATAATCCATCGTTGGTGGATCTCCAACGTGTAGCAGCTGCAAAGGTGCCGTTTTTGGTGAATTCCAGCATTCTCTAACTGTTTAGGACATCCATCTCCAGCCACGGGCCGCTCTTCTTCATTTCCCCGGTCCTCGGATCTTCCAAGAAGTAGGTCTTCTTCTTCCTTCTCTTCTAGTAAAAACCGAATTGAGTGTTAATTGGATTTTCTTATTTTCTGAGTGTTTCTTGTTTTCTTTTCATTTTCAACCTTAGAATAGAGTTTGTGCATAGGCCAGCACGCTAGATTAGGTTTTCTTTCATTGCTTACCTATTTAATTGGTGTTTTTCAATCCTTTTTCTCTAAAAATATGTAAATCGGCTAGAGGCTTTTCTAGCCGATTTGGGGTTTTTGTTTCCAACGTGTTCTTGGGTCTGTTCTATTGCAAATCCAATTATAAAAGCCATTTTGATTCATCTTATTTGTGGATTTGATTGTGTTTTGTGTTGGTTTCAATTTTGAAAAAAAAAAAAAAATTGGCTAGAACTATTCTAGCCGATCTTTGCATTTTAGTTAAATTCGTGTTTTTAGGTTAGTAAGGCGTGTGTTTTGCTGTTTGTTTTGCATGTTAACAGCAGCATAAAATCATGTTAAGTCATTTTATTATTTTAGGATTGGTCTAGAGAATCGTTTTTAGCATTTTGTGTTTTTGGTGTTTTGGAGCTATTGAAAAACAAAAATTACAAAAGTCGATTTTTCATTTCTTTATGTTCTTAATAAATTCCAGCATAGTGCTGTTCATGTTTGCATTTGTGGAGTTAGGAGTTCTTTTCATTATATTTTAATTTAGTTTTATCAAAATAGTGGTTCCTTAGTAAGTCGTTTTTTCTTTTAGTTTAAGTTTTTATTCTTTTTATTTTTTATTTAGTCTTCTTCTTCCCCAAGGAGGGGCAGCAGCCATTAGAGCTCCCCTTGAGCTCTTGGTCGATTTTTTTTAGAAATTATTAATTGCCATTAGTTGAGTTAGGAAGGTGTCTAGGTTCAATGTATTAGGGTTTTCTCTCCTAGCCATTTTTAGGGGTCAATTAAGTAGGTTTTGGGAATTAGGTTAGCATTAACTCCTAGGAAATCGATTTTCCATTTAAGTTCTTTTATTCCTTAGGTAGATTTAATTCTATTAGTTTAGAAAGTAGCACCAATTGAAGTTGGTGATTTTGGAAAAAGGAGGTTCTTCAAAAATCGTGTGAGGCATTTAAGGAAGGTTTGAATTTTGAATGGGCATTAAAGAAGGAGTTACTCCTTAACTTTGGAAAGTGTTTTTGGAATTAAACAAAAATTCCAATCTAGGCTCCACGATTTCCATAGAGCATTAAAAGAACTTTAATTCCGTCTTGAAAATAAAAAATCGTGGATTTCTAGATTGGCCTTTTCACTTTTCCAAAATGAGCTTTAAAGGCAATTAAGGAATGTAACCCCCTCTTTAAATGGGGCGATTTTTTAGAATCCAAAGCATTTCAAAGTTTGAACATTGGTAATTATTACATTCCTTTTCCAACCCTCTCCATTAAAATCGTTAACTTTGAATTAATTGTAGGAATTAAGAGGTTACTACTTTAGTCTAAACCTAACCTAGTCAAACCAAACCTAGGTCGAGTCAAACCCTAGTCTACACCCCTTTGAGTCTAGTCAAAACCTAGATTAGCCTAAGTCAAAGCCTAGACCACACCTAGGTCGAATCAAACTTAGTCCACCTATTGAAACCTAACCTAACCGAGTTAACCTAGTTGATTTAGTTAGGTGTGCCTTGTGTCCAAGTCAACTTGAACCCTAGCCCAAGTCAAACCCTAATTTAAACTTAGGTCGAGTCCAAGACCAAGACCAACTCTAGTCAAGCCTAGTTGAGTCAAACCTAAGCCCTACTTAATCCAACTTGAGCCTAGTCAAAGACCTAGACCTAACCCGAGTCAAGTTTTAGTCTAACCCTATCTAAGTCAAACCTAGTTGATTCAAACTTGGTCCGAGCCCACCTAAACCCAACCAATCTTAGTTGATTAAGTCAACCCCAAAACCGAACCCAATCCTAAGTCAACCGAACCCAACTAGTTAGACCAAACCTAGTCAAGTCCACATTAGTCCGAGTCGAGTCAAACATAGCTCGAACCTACCTACTCCAAACCGAGTTCACCCAAACCCAATCGAACCTACCCAAGTCAAAACCAAGCTTCGTTGAGTCAACCGAGTGAACCCTAACCCTAGCCTTTGTCTTTAGTAAATTAATTTCATTTAGTATTATTTATGTTGATTTTTATACTAATTAGTTTAGTTATTTAATTTAGTTTTAGTGTAGAAGTGTGTGTGCGTATATCGTATTTGTTTCGTATGTGTGAAATGTGTTTTGTGATTGTCTGATTGATAGTTAGATATTATTTAACCTAGTAGTCAGATTGCATTTTATTGTTTAGCATAGTTGCATTTGCATCGTTAGTTAACGTAGTTCTAGTCATAATTTGCTTATCGTATTTTGTTCGTCGTGCATTTAGCGTATTTGTAATACTCATCTGCATATACACTGTGATACAGTGTCATTTAGACTGCATTAGGTTTAATTTACATTTTCTAGTGTTTAAATAGATTTATAAAGTGAATAGTACACTCAAATAAAAACCCGATTTTTGCCCTGTCGCACCAGCATTATTTTCTGTGCAAAAATTCTGTGTTTTCCAAAATATTTTATTCTATTCACTTTATTGGCGTGTTAGTTGACTTCAGACCAAATTTCAGCTCTTTCGGAGTTGATTTGGTGTGATTTTTAAGCGTTTTGAGAAAACCGCTTTTTCTGGATTTCAAATTACAGGACTTTCGATATCCTGATTTTTCCCAGATTTGAAACGCTTATATCTGGCGTTCCAGATACTGTTTTTCCAATCTGTAAAAACTGTCAGTTTGTTTAATATGTTATTTGCAGAACAGAACAAATTTCGGGAAAATCGGACCTCGTTTGCTTTGTCAAACAGTGGTTTTCTGATAACCTATCAGAATTCTATTTTACACTAGTTAGGGGCAGTTTCGTAATTTTCTTGATTTCGGCATTTTAGACCTGTTTTCAGTAGTTTCTGCATTTTAGGAGTTGATTAAGCATCATACAGCATTAGTAACATTAATTTAGTTCATTTTAGACTTAGTTTAGTATTTTATTTAATTATTGTTTGATAAGTAGCATTTGTTTAATTATTTTCGTAAAATTATAATTAGTTTTAGTTATTGTTTGCATTGTTAGAATAGAATACTAACTTTGTATTTTTCTGCATTTTTAGGTTGAAAAGCATATTTAGTTTCCAGGGTTATTATCCAAGTGCGAAGATTCTCTAATTGGCGAAAAGACGGAAATACCCTTGGTGTGGAGCAGAAGACTGAGTGCTTTTTCATTTTCATTTTAGTGATTAATTGTAGTTGTATTAACTTTATAATTGTAGATTGATATTTGTCATTAATAAATTAAATTTCCTAGAAATATCTTGATTAATTCCTGTTCCCTGAGTATTCGACCCGTACTTACCACTTTGTGGAAAGTCGGTTTTTATACTTTTGGTTGACGATTTTCCAAAGTTTTATTGCAAATACTTGTTTTAAAAATATCACTCCAAAAGATCAACCAGGAGGTATTAAATGTTTTACAAAGAGAATGATGACTTTAAGTAAGTCGACATTCTTGAGTTGTAAAAAGGTAACTAAAGTCTTTTCTAAACATATTATATTTGTTTTTCTTTGTCTAGCCGATTTCTATGTTTTGTCTTTTTCTTACATAGTTGAAATAATTTCTTTTTATTTCTTTTCAAGTTGTCTTATACATGATAGAAGGTACAATTATTGCTTTTTGAAATCATGAGCTAATATATTATGTCAAACTACCTTTTACATAAAGGTTTGTAAGAAGGTACAATTATTGGTTTTCAAAAAGGTGCTTTTTGAAACTATCGTATACTTTTATGAAATATAGCTTTTGGGAATAAGTGACTTTTATGATGAAGTATGTAATATGCATGCTTTTGAAGGTTCTGTTACATATGACTCTAAAGAAGAAAAAAATCTTCATCTTGAGGAAGCCGATCTCTTTAGATGATCTTTAAGAATGCATGGCTCATCAAGCTTTTTCTTCAAGAAGTATGATTGCACCATGGTTGTACTTGAAAAGGAGGTCTCCATCCTTTTGGGTGAGATATCCTTGCATTAAATACACTTTAGATACATGGCAAAGCATATTCAGTCATAATATAACATTTTTCAAGAAGACATATTATCATATCATATTAAATCAAATATGACAGTGTATCATATTGTGTGTCATCAAAATATAGTTTCTCAACACCTCTTTTTTTTTTTTGTGCTCTCTATTATCTCTATTTTTCTTTGAAATTTCTTTTGATTCATCGTCCCAACAACGCAACCGTGGTAGCATCGAGTTGCCTATGGCAACATCGATCTACCTATGTGCCATATTAATGGAATATATCGATTCCAATATTTGTTTTCTTCTTTTCTTTTGTTATTTATTCTTGAATATCTGATTTTCATGAAGTTTTTGAATATTTTCTTACATTTAATCTCCTGTTTTCATCATCTGTCATGCACGATTTCTTATTTATGTTTCCGATGTCTTATGCTCAATGTTATTTTGATTCATGCTTCACTTGTTGTTTTTTAGTCGCTTAGTTTCCTATCTTCATCTTTATTTCGATTGATATCCTATTTTGTTCTAATCTCTGCTAATTCATGTTTTCTTTCCTATTTTTATTTATTTATTTTGTTCTGTTTCCTGTTTCGATCTACCTTGAACTTTGGTTTTTGTTTGGATTTAGATTTCATGTTGCTTCGTGTGCTTAGATGTATTGCCTCATCAACCTGATAAGCATCGTTACTCTCTGTTGTACATCGATTGAATCTATCATGCATTTTACATTATTTACTGGCGTAAATTAGCATTTGCATATCATCCGATTAGTTCATCCTGGGAAGTAAAGCATCGGTTGGATCATTTTTTTTATAACTGCATCAGTCTATAATCTGGGTTTGCAGTATCCAAGGTATGGTTTGTTCAGAAATGCATTGACAATTCGCGTATCGCGGCATTGCTATTGCAAGTTTTTTTGATGTTTGCCTCCTAGCACCCGCAATGCATCTGTATCCGCTATGTCGTGGGCACTTACTTCATTCATATTCCATTGTATATTACAGTTTCATTATATTTCCTCTCATCTCATCATGTTGTTACTAAGTGTTTCAATTCTCGGGACATTTTTTTTTCTATCACATTCAGCAATCACGACCAATGCAATCAGCATTGTTCGCACATCACTCCAAATTGGATTTTTTGTCAGGTTATGTACAATTTGTTATTTAATTTCTCTCATGTTATAGTACATGGCTAAATTAAATCCAAGTATTCATTTAAACCTTTTAAGTTGAAGCCCTTGTTATTCTGCTTGGAGACGTTGATTAGAGTCTATGGTAATAAGGTAAGGGCAATTTTTATTTGATCCCTCTGTTGTTCAATGATTCGTGATGTCGAACAATGTATGGCATGTCTAGTGTGATCAATGCAAGGGCTTCTTGAAGGGAGTCCTGCTAGAAAAGAATCTCCTTGTACGTTTCCCTTTGTGAGTTTCAGGAAATCAAAAGGCGTTGATCTAGTACAATGGTTTGCAGGAGTTTGAGAGAAACCTAAAAGAAGTGAAAGCCTATCAAGTTTAAAATAAATCCTCTCCAACATAAGATCTTCAAAAGTCATCCAACATCTATATAAAGAGACCATTTACTCAGAAGATTTAAGGACTCTTGAAGTATTGGTGGATATTCTTACCTATGTGAACCTCTTTGGTGAGCGGGCATGATTTGCAGAGGAGCATGATCTCTTGCACACATTTTTTTTGTGAAGTTGATGAGGGTGCTTGCTGTTGAAGGCTTCCATCAGTCACTTTCTTGTGTTTATCAAGAAACATACCTTTTCATGTAATGCCTGGAAATGGTGCCTCATCATCTGTTCCAGCGAGGAGGTAATTCTTTGATTGATTCTTTCCTATTATTGTTTGTGAGGGCCTAACAGTAATGCATTCTTTTGTGCATAAAACATGACTAAACTGTGCTTATGGAGAACCATGGATGTTGTGTTCATATCCTCTTCTGGCTCATGAACACACTGTTGCTATTTCCCACAAAAAGGACCATCTCTTTTGATGTACTTGCAGGAGTCCCTTTTTCCCGCGCACAACATCTTCAGTCCCAGCACGTCAATTTACTGAGAGCTGGGTGGCAAACTCAATTGCTCGTGGTCACCCAGATTTATTTTATGTGAATCTCACTCAGTCACATGAGGTATGCCTATTTGGATCAGTTATAAGTCGTTCAGTTGCTCATACTAAATCGAATATGAATCAAGGGTCCTGAGTTCAGCTCGTGGAAAAATATTAGAAGCAGGGTGTATGTTAAAGAAATAGAGAGGGAGAGAAAGAGGAAGGAGTTGTCCAGATCCTAACCAAATGTATGTCAACCTGTGATTTTGCTTATCTTACCAGTGTATTTCTGTCATTTCCCTTCATCTTTTCTTTTGATAGCTGGGTTACATTTGCGTATTGTATATGTTGTAAGGTTTACAACTCATATAATATCTATGATAATCGTTATGTTTCATGTCACTGTCGCCTTGTCCAGCCTTACCTTAACACTGTACATCACTTGTACTCTGTATATTCGAGATCATACTTGCATGAGGAATTACATCTATGCATATTAGTTGCATTCTTGATTAATATTGTATGTTTGTATTACTTGTCACTAGTTTTATTTTGCAAACTTATTTGCTTGGCATCTATTTTAAATCCTTGCAAAGCTTCAAATTCCCTGCTTTTATATTAGCCATCTTCCTGTGCTACATTTTATGATAGCTTTAGATATTCATAGGTACATTCATAAGTTTCCTTTGACCTCACTGTGACTATTGCATATCACATCATTTCACCCTTTGTGCATGCATCATTCATACTGCATATACAACCAGTCACCTATCACTCACTTGCACATATCCCTGTTATAATCCTTGATTCACCATGCGGGTCAATGTAGGCGAATCTGTCACTCAATGTGTTTTATCAGCTATACTGTTGTTGAGATTGATCAGTTGATCTTCTGCGAGATATCTTTAAGTTATTGAAATCGGTTTACTGTGAAATCAGAGTAAGGTCTGATTGGAAATCACTGTAAGTTATCCAATCACTGTAAGTTATCATGTTTAGTTTAATATTCTACATGATTTTAGTATTTTCCAACAGGGGATATGTGTCTCAATTTTACATGTAAATATGTGATCTTCACTATAGTAGGATAATGCTTTATCTCCATACTTCACATGTCTCCCCATTTGACATAAACACTTTTATCGTTGCAGGGCTGGTTTTTACTTCAATTCATCCGCTGCTTGCATTCTCTATGTGGATATAATGGCTGATCCCACTCACTGGACTCATCTATTACGTGCATTCTCTAGCTGGTTTTTACTTCAATTCATCTGCTCCTTGCATTCTCTGTGTGGATATAATGGCTGAGCCCACTCACTGGACTCATCTATTACGTGCATTCACTGTAGGTATGTCTATTGAACTCATTCATTGCGTTTATCTCAGCATGTTATAAAATCTCATCTGCATATTCATTTCATAATATTTGAACATAGGTGTTTTTTTCCTGATTAGGTTCTGTAATTGCATCCATTGTCTTCAACCTTTTATTATCAATTTGTTTTATTGATGTTGTTGACCCATTGGACATCATATTCTTGATTTGCCATATTCATGGCACTGTGTTAGTTAACCCTGCACATATATTCCACCTGTTATAATCACATTGCTACAGCTACCTCTAACTTCCAGGATAATACTTCTTCTACCCACTTACATAGCAGCCCACAATGTTTCTCCTCACCTCATTACAACACCTCCAACATCTATGTGACTTCAATACATGATGTTTAGCCCGTATCATATAGTTTAGGACATCTTTACGGATTTCAATATCTATTTTAGTTACCTTAAGGCATTACACCCATTCTCATATGTAAATTAACTTGAACATATCACTCTAACATAGCTTGCATCATGTATCTTGTATTTTCCGTAGGGTAAGATATACACCTAATGGCTTCAGGAATAATCTCTTAGGTCTAGATATGTTGTCATGTAAATTGTTCTTCATATGCTTTTGGACTAATCACGTGTTTTGCAGGAAATGCATAGAAATTACTATTTTCTTGTAATCTTAAATCAATTTCAAGTTTGCATTGGCTAAACATCAATGAGAATTCTATATTTTGGCATTAGATTAGAATGTATGAGCATGTATATCTTCTAGAAGTGCCTGTTTCATGTCATTTCTCACTTTATCTCAAAATTTCACGGATGGGAAACACAAATGTCACGTGCACCACTCTAATGAGAGGTAATTAATCCTAAGCAGATGACTCACATTGATGGCCATAGTCAAAATGTGGGCAATGCTTAGGATTTTTATCTTTTATTGAATAACACTTGATCCTTTTCAAAATTCATCATATTTTCTTTAAATATTTTTCTCTTTTATAAGAGTTTAGTTTAAAATTAATTCAATACATATATCAATGGCCATAGTCAGGATATATTGAGAATTAATTTCATTTTAAACTCTATACAAGCACCAAAATATGTTTGATTCTTCACTTGAATTTAAATGTGGTTATTATATAATACATTCAATGACCATAGTCAGGGATGTATTATATCCTCAACCTCATTCTTAATTCATTTAAAGAATGAAATATGCTTTTAAAATCCAATTTCAAAATTCTTTAAATTAATTCATCATTTAGGATAGAATTGCATCATATTTTCAAAATTCCCTTTTCAAAATTCCAAGTGATTCTTTTTCTTAATTTCTCAGATCAAATTTTATTTATAGATTCAAATTCGATTTTATTTCATTTCAAGATTCAAAAATTCAATTTCAAAGTCCAATTCGACTTTGAAATTTCGAAATCATCTTATATTCAAAACTTCAAATTTCCAATTCAAAAACAAAAATTCAAACTTCAAAGTTCAATTTAACTTTGAAGTTTATGATTCATCTTCTGATTTAAAATCAAGTTTGTTTTTCTTATTCAAAATCAAAGTTTGAGATTGATTCTGAATCTCAAAATTTAAATCTTCCTAAGTTTTAAATTCAATCTGGGTTTTCAAAACCCAGATCCATCTTCAAAAGTCCCATTTGGACTTTCAAAATTCAAATCCAAAGTTAGAACCCAATCTCTACTTTCGGATCTCAAATTCCAGATCAAAATTCCATCTTGGATCTCAGTTTTTAGATCCAAAACCCATTTTAGGATCCAAAATCCAATTCCATCTTGGATCTCAGACTTCAGATCCAAATTCCCTTTAGGATCCAGAATCCAATTCCATTTTGGATCTCAGACTTCAGATCCAGATTTCCTTTAGGATCCAGAATTCAATCCCATCTTGAATCTCAGACTCCAAATCCAACTTTCATTCCAAATTTCGGATTCAACTCCATCTTGGATCTCAAACTACAGATCCAAATTACATCATTGGATCTCAGATTTCAGATCCAATTCCCATTTAGGATTCTAAATCCAGAATTCAATTTCATCTTGGGTTTAAATTCCATTTAGGATCCAGGCTTTGGATTCAAATTCCATCTTGAACTCCAGATTTCAAATCGAATTCTATTCTCAATTCCAACTTTCAAATCCAATTTCATTTCATTCCAGATTTCAAAATCCAAGCTTATCTTGATTCCCAAAAATCCAAGAACCAATTCTGTTTCTCAATTTTATTTGGATTTCTCAGATCTCATTCTGATTTCAAAGCTTCAAATTAGAATTCAATTCCATTCCAAATATTCATTCCCTCTCCTAGATTCAAATTCAAAAATTCTAAATTCAAAGTCCGTTTATGACTTTGAAACTTCTTTTCTTCTTCTTTTATCTCAACTTCATAAATCATTCCTTTCGAAGTCCAGATTTATTTTTCCAAACTCTGATTATTCCAAAAACTTAGAACTTTAAATCTTAAGTTCTAAGATAGAAGCCATTTCTTCACTCTATTATCAAATTCATCTCAGAAACACTTGGAGATTTCCAAATCATTTTTCGAAAAGAGCATACATTCTTGCATTGCACAAGCATGATTATTTGTGCATTTAGACTTAGAATAAATTCTTAGATGATGTTTTAGCAAAGCAAAAGGCATGAATTCAACCCTTGGTTCGATTACCCCTGGTAAAGGCACTAGGAACGGTCGAACCTCGTACCGACGAGCGAATCCCGTCTCTCAGTTTTTCCACAAATATTTCAAAACGGATGCGAGTTATTTTCTTAAATATCTTTAAAATTAAGGTCAAGTGAGACCCCGCAAAAGAATTCATCTTTCTCTTCTTCTTTTTTCTTTTCTCTTCTCTCTTCTTTTCTGTCTTTTATTTTCTCCCTTCAAAAAGGAGGAAATAGGGATTAGAAAGGAAAAGAGAAGGAGGAAAGAGAAATCCCAAGGGAGAAAAATTTTGCGATGATCACAGTTTTGGCGACCGTGATGGGACTCGTCTTCGTTCGGTCGAATTTAATGCCTTTTTCTTATTGCTTTAATATTATTTAAGTCTTTATTCTACAAATGTCAGCTTCATTTCCATGCAAACCTTAGGAGCCTAGACTCTGTCCTAAGCTGACATCATTGCATATAGGATTTAAGTATGGTTTGGTAGGACCATATTGAGGAGATTATTCCATGTTCACATTAGACTTAGGTTTGAAATACAACTCTCCTCAATTCTAGGGATTGAATGCAAACAATGTATGCAAGTGTATGCTCCTACTCATTTTTTATCCTATTTCTTTAGGACTTGCATTAGAGCTTTCTGGTTTTATTCCATATTGAACATGTTTTTGAAAACATCCCTACCTATATTGTCCCAGCCTTCACGTTGCTGGGCTGTCTCACTGAACCATAGTTCGGGAGAGAGCCTCACAACTGGACCACTTATTTGGGTTAGCGCCCCCCTACCACGTACCTAAGGGCCATAGTCCGAGGTATATCGGTAGGTGCTCAAGGATGTTGGGAAGCCTTTACATTAGAACCAGAGAAAAATTTCTATGCCACGTACTTTGAGCTTCGGCTTGAGTATATCGACATACCTTGATTGAAATCAGATGATCTAAATCTTAGAGTTAGGATTAAGATCCTATCAGCCATTTTAAATATTGTATTTAGAGTAAGCTTTAGGGAGTGTTGTTTGTGCATCCTTGTTTGTATATTTGTGATTGTATGATATTTTATATTCCTTATATTTTCCAAAACCCTAGGTATATATTATTCAAAATTTCCTCTTTGTTTTTAAAACCCAGGTGTATTTTTGTTTTCTTCTCCTAATTTCTTTAAGATCTTTGAACCTGCCTGCAAATTCTTCAAATCTTAAATCTTTGCCATTTACTTTCAAAATTCCTTTTTATTTTCTGATATATTTTATTTCTTACCCTCTTTTGCAATAAAATATCTTTCGGCAGGAGATGTCCTTTTCAAAATTAATCTTTGTTCATATTTTAATTGTTTATCCTTTTTCAGAAAAACAATGCGGTTGTCGCAAATTTTGGTGACAACCCGATCCCTCGTAATGGGATATTTTTGTTGCCAGATTGATATTTCTTCCTTTATTTAAATTTCTTCCTAGATCTTTTCTAAAAACCCCCATTTTGCCCTTCAGAGGGAGCATTGGCATTGTTAGTTGATTCAAGCAAAGATCAAAGATTGCACTGCTCTAACATCCCAGTTACAAGCAGAGAGTAAGGAATGGATTCTCAAAAGTCTGTCAGAGAGGGAGTTCAGGACAGCAAAAGTGAGATTGATCCCGCTATATATCGGTTATTTAAAAAGATGATGGTCGAGATATTATCCGAGCAAGCTGAAGCCAGTTGCGGAAAAGCTCCCACCAAAGGAGAGGCACCTATCACCTTCCCCATGAATGAACACAACAATATCAGTGCAAGAAACTCTAAAGCCAGCAAGGGCAGCAACCAAGGCAACCAGGACAGCAACTTGGGAGAGTATAAAGTCCAGATTGGGAAATGTTGTGAAAACCATGATAGACCTCTTCAATACAGTCCTCAACAAAAGGGCAGGAAGGACCAAAGCGCAAGGATTGGAGAAAGGGTTGAGATTTCACTCATTTAGATGAGCCACTCGACAAAGTCCTCAAATACATGTTGTCCAACGGATTAGTCAGGCTACCAAAGGTCGCCAACCCTTCCACAATCATGGGAAATATATAGACCAATTCTGAAGGTTCCATCGGGCAACATGACATGACACTGAGCATTGCTTTGACTTCAAGAATATCGTTCAGGACTGCCTTGATAAGAAACTATTTGTCAAAAATGAAGAAGAAAAGCATCTAGATCTCCTAAATATGCAAGCCCAGTCCAGCTCCCAGAAAGGGGTCAACACTCAGCAGAAATCAAGCAAGCCGAAGAAAGCAAAGCATGATGGTTGGGGTTATGATCGCAAGCTTACCCCTCTAGGTCAGCCAATCGAAGAAGTTCTCCAATACCTGCTCGCGAAAGACATGATCAAGCTCCCAAGACAGGTTAATCCTTCTGTCACCAAGGGGAAATAAAAAGATTGCTTCTGCAAGTTTCATCGAGCAAGGGGGCATGATACGGAACGTTGTTTCGTCCTCAAAAATATTATGCAGGACTACATTGACAAAGAGCTTCAGCTACCAGAGGAAAGAGAGGAGAAACCTGCAGTTCCAACCAAACCATTTCCAGACCACTCAAAGAATTAAGAATACCGAAAGTCTTTCGCTTTTCATCCCTTTCTTTCAGTCGCTTTATAGGGGCAAGTCAGCCCAGTCTTTGTGACCTTTTTTAGAATACTTGTAAATATTCAGTTTTGTTATCAGCTTTTGCTTATCAATGAAATGCCAATTTTCTTTATATCTTTGATATTCCCTTCTTTTTCCATACTGGGGCATTAAATTCCTTTTCTTTTCAAAATGCAGGACAATCCTGACATCATTCATGAGAGAAATGATATTACCTATTGTAAACACCCCAAATTTTCCTCATCCATTCTCAAATAACCCTCCTTGTGCAGTGCCAACACTGTTAGGTCGGTGTAGGAGTCAAACCCCGAGTCAGTTTCAGAAAATCACCATTTTACCCATTTTCACTAGAAAAATTACCATTTTACCCCTAGGTCATCCCAGACCCTAGTCAGTCGGAGTCAACAAAGCTCACTGGTCAGTTCAGAACATTTAGAATATCAGTCATTCCAAAGCTCATCTGAGCTCACAGTGAGAAGACCATTTTTATCTCTGACAATTCCTGCCAAAATGGGATCATTTCTTCAGAAATGAGCTCATTTCTCACTCAAATCCAAGACAATTGTCTCTGAGTCAGTCATTCACAGTCAGTCATATTCTCCAGAGTCTAACTTGAGCTCACCAGAAGTTCAAATGCTCCAGTTTCAGTTCAAAACCATTTCCAAGTGTCCAGGAGACCATTTTAGTCCATTTCAGCTCTTTCAGTTAAAATTGAGCTGAGTTCAGCCAATTGAGCTAGTGTTCAAGCTTCGATTTTAGTTCATGTCAGTATTACTGACCTTTTTTCTAGCTCAAACCCAACTCAAATTCATAATTCACTTCACTCCAGTGACCATTCCGTACCATTTCTCTAAAAATGGTAGATTTTCTTGAAAATTTAGTCGGAAAGGTCAGTTGAGTCAGTGTCTGATCAGTTCATTTGAGTTCTGAAACTCTAAAACCCAACTCAATCTAGATCATCTCAATTCAATCCAGCTCGAACCCCAATTTTCAGTGTCACTCTGACCCAGTAGAGTCCCGAAAACCATTTCTTGAGCTATTTTCCAAATTTTATCAATTTTAATGCTTTTTAAACTGGTACAAGTGTCAATCGGGGTCTGACATCCAAAATTCTTTATTCAGGGTTAGCATTTCGCATAGCATTTCATGTCATTTCTCATCATTTCATATCATTTCTCAGCATTTTATAACATTTCATCACATTTCATTTTATTTTCGAAGTCCAGAACTCCAGTTTTATAAATTTTAATCCAGATCGAGTTTTAAAAGCTTTCAGAAATTAACTTCAAAACCTCGGGTTTCCAAAATTGACATTTTTACCCCCGGGAGTCTAAATTTGGAAATATTTTCTCAAGAAAAATAATCTGGATTTATTTCAAACTCAAATTTTTGAATTCTACACTGGATTTGCTTCGCAACGAGGTATTGAACTTCAAAATCCGAGCTCGTTTCAAAAATTGCCAAAAATAGCTCGTTTCGTCTGGAAATAAATTTGGAAGTATTTTCTCGAGAAAAACAATCTAGATTTCTTTCAAAATTAAATTTTCAAATTCTCCACTAGATTTGCTTCGCAACGAGGTATTGAACTTCAAAATCCGAGCTCGCCTCAAAAACTGCCAAAAATAGCTTGTTTCGTTTGGAAATAAATTTGGAAGTATTATCTCGAGAAAAACAATCTAGATTTCTTTCAAAATTAAATTTTCAAATTCTACACTGGATTTGCTTCACAAGGAGGTATTGAACTTCCAAATCCGAGCTTGTTTCAAAAACTGCCAAAAATAGCTTATTTCGTCTGGAAATTTTCTGAAAAGACTATTTTACCCCTCTAATCGTCAAAATGAATTTCAAAACTGGAATTTGGACCAGCTCTGAGATGGCCCATTCATTTACAATTCTCTTTTATTAAAAAAAAATGTGTTTCTTTTCAATTTTCTTTTTATTTGTTTGTGTTTATTTTTTTATTATTATTTTTTTATTTTATTGTTTTATTTTGAGATGGGACCCGTGAGGGGGTCGCCCAAACCTTCAGCCCACTTCCTTTCTTCTTTTTTTCTCCATTTTTTATTTTATTTTATTTCTTTTCTTTCCTTCTTTCTTTCTTTTCTTTCTTTCTTCTTCCTTTTTCTTTTCTTTCTTTCTTTCTTTCTTTCTTTCCTCTTTCTTTCCTCTCCCAGCCACTCACGTATACCCCTTTTCAGCCCTCCTTCTTCTTCCTCTTTCCCTCTTTTTTTCCCCCTTTCTTTCCTTTTCTTTCTCCCTTCTCTCTTTCCTTCTTCTATTCCCTTTCTTTCCTTCTTTCTTTCTTCCCTTCCTTCCTTCCTTCTTTTTCCCCAGCCTTCAACGGATTCACGTAAGCTCTTTTGTTTTATTTTCATTAAACCTATGATTGCCTAAGTATGAAGGCAATTAAGCCCTAAGTTCTCATTCAAGGAAAACCACATACGGCTGCCATCTTCTAACCACACGTCTCTCTCTCTCTCTCTCTCTCTCTCTCTCTCTCTCTCTCTCTCTCCCTTTAGCTCTCTCCTTCCCTCCTCTTGTCTGCTACAGCCACAGCTTACACTTCCAGCCATCGCCTCCACGCACAGCAGCTGCAGCCACCATGAGAACAGTTCAGCCATCTTCTTCCTTGCAGCCAGCAGATCCACTTTGAAGCACCATCCTCCATCCCTTGCAGCTCTTCTTCAGCCACCACAACAACCAGCATCTCCAGTCCAGCCAGCTGCAGCCTCCATGCCCATACCGGTTCAAGCCTTCTAGCAGTACCTCTTTGCAGCCTCCACACCCAGCCGCTCCAGCCAGCTTCCAGCCATTGAAGCTCCACAACCTTACCAACTCCATTGCAGTCGGTCTCCAGCCCATACAAAGAAGACGCCCAGCCATCAGCATCTTCAATTTTCTCCATCGGCTGCAGCAAACCTATCTATTGCAAGGGAGCACTTAAGGACCTCTTTGGTGGAAAACCCCCATTAGCCGATCCACGCTCTCCCTTTTCAAGGTAAGATGTCTTTCCTCTTCACAATATGAATGATTTTTTGTTCTTCTTACCATGTAATGACCTGAGTTGCTTCTCTTTTCAATTTTTTTTTTATGTCATAAATGCAACGAAAGCCTAATTAAGACTGAATTCATATTGATTTCATGTCATAGATCTAAATTAGTAGATGATATCGGTTCCATCATGGTAAAGCCATGGAAAAGAGGTGATCCATCCGACCAATGGATCGGATCCCTCATTCCGATGGCTAACATAGAACATCAATCATATCTCCCTAAGGCTTTTCATGCATTATGATCATTATTAGGTAAATTGCATGTTTCCTATTCATTTGATATTGCATCTAGTTTTCTTTCTTGGTTAAATAGTCGTTTTACTCAAGTAGTGTAATTTGATTAACATTCCATAGTATCCCAGTCTATGCGCAGAGTCCATCTATGATTTTATGTAGTTTCTCTTGTTTAAAAATCTTGAAAAGTTCATGATAGTTATGATTACTTAGCATCGATCTCCTGCCAAAATTTTAGATCAATTTGGGTTTCATAACTCTCTCTAATAACCCAAACTCCAGATTGGGATTTCACCCTTTCCGAAAATTCAAGTTCAGTTTTAGCAGACAAGAACCTTCGGCACCACCCTTGTGGGAGATTTAGATTGTACTCCAAAAATCACAGTAGATTGATAATTTAATATACTAATGATCTGGAAATTTTGAAGTTTTTCCAAGCAGTTTTGACCTCCGTAAAAAATCGGATTTGTCAGAACTCTGGGAAAATCTTGATTTTTCTTCGTCAGGGTATAGACAGACTCTAATGCATCGATTTCACTCAATCTGTAGCTCTTTTGCAAAACTTTTCAACACAAAAGTTATTACTAACATTATTTTATGTCATTTCCCAAAATTTGGGAATTTTTGGATCTGTTTCATTATTTTTCCTCGATTTTCTATTTCTGTCTAACAGATTCCAATGTCCAGAAATTCCAGAGATTTAGGTCTCTGAAAACAGTGTGGCTTTTTCCAAACCGTAACCCGAATCCCAATTGTGTCAAAAGATAAAACTTTTCCCTTCTTGTCAGAAATATTTTCTCACAATTTCAGCCTTTTCCCCATCTGTTTACTGTTTTTCTCACATTTTCTACCGAAATCTGTCTGTTTCCCCCAAATCCTGGAGTCGCCGGATTCCGATCCAACTTGGCGGAGTGGCACAGCTCCGACCATAGGTCAAAACCAGAAAGTGTAAAAGGAAAAAATCCTTGCATTACTGTCTTCTGTCATACCATAAAATTTGGGAAAATTTTATGGAATTTTGATATCCTAAATCCCCTTTAGAATCAACATTTTAGGCAAAAATCACAAAATTTAGGGTTTTTATTTGAATTTCCATATTTAAAAATATAAAAAATTAGATTTTCGAGCTCCATTCCGTTTCTAGGGTTAATTTAGGTGTCCATGCCAAATTTGGTTTAATTCCAAGTTCATTTTCTCCATGTGTTAGTTTATCTTTAAATTCAGACGCGAAAATCAGGTTAAATTTGATATTTTATGATATTTTCGCCATTTTAGGGTTTTATTCATATAAATAAGCATTTCATATCATATTAAGGTTAATTTCAATGTCATTGGCATTTTACATTTTCCATTTTTGCAAAATTTATTTCAGAAAACCCTGGTTTCAAGGCCATAGTCTTGTTATCGAGGGTATTTTGGTCATTTTGACCTAAATTTCAAAATTTCAATTTCTAGATCTCCAAAATTTCATGCATATCCTCATATTTTATCATATTATGTTTGATTTATTTCATTTGATTTTCAAAAATTACAAAATTTCTTTCAAAAAACTCTGATTTCAAGGTCATCAGGGGTATTTTGGTCATTTTGACCCCAATTTCGAATTTTCAAGTTTACTTTTGAAATTTATTCATTATTTATCATGTTTATATCAAATGGGGTATGATTTTGGGTTTATATCTGAATAATATCCGATAATTTCCCATATTTTCGGATAAATTAAAAAAAACCTACATTTTTGTGCTAACCTTGTTTTCTAGTTTTGCAGGAACATTCAAGAAGAAGATTTATCTTTTATTTCTTTTATTTCAATTCAATGTAAAAAACAATGTAATATTTGGAATAAGAGTTATTTTTCTGCTTAGAATAGGGCTGCATTGCATATAGTTTAATTTCTGCAAAATTTCAATATCTGATGTATGATCCATGTGCATTATTTCAAATTCACTATGGTTGACACAAATGACACGTGCATAAGCTCTTATGGAGTTTATAAACTCGGTGGGATTCATATTTATGGCCATAGTCAGAATACGAAGAAAACCAAGATTTATGATCTTCGTATTAGCCATATTCAACCTACACTCTTAGGCTAACTTCAAAAATGCACTGCATTTCTTAAAGTTTCAAAAGGATTTTTTTTCAATTCCTCAATAAAATTCCCTTTTCAAATTCATATTCATTCATTCATATCATTCAAATTGCATTATTTTCAAATTCATTTCCCAATTCAATTTCAGAAAAATCAATTCTCTCAAAAATTTCCAAGTCTTTCTCAGGATTAGATTTTCTCATAATTCTAAACTTTCAAATGAGATTTAAAAGCATTTCCCAAGTTCAAATCAAGATTTTCCAATGTTTTAAAATTCTCAAATTTTAAAATCCCAAGTTTTCAATAATCAATTTTCTCAGATTTCCTATTTTCCTAAGAACCCTGTTTCCTAAGAATCCATTTTTCATTTCAAAAGTCCTTTTCCAATGAATTTCTTATATTTTCTCAGAATTCTCAAATCCATTTTCTCAGAAAAGCAATTCCAAATTTCAAAATCAATTTTTCAAAGTTCAAGTCTTCCTGAGAATTTATTTTCCAATCCATTTTCTGATTTCCATTGAAATTTAATGATTTTCCCAGGAATTCCAATTTCAAGTACTTTTCCAATAATTTTTCAAGCATATTTGCCAAAGCAAACATCATATTTTCTCAAACTTGCATCTTTTCAAAATTTCATAGCACAAGCATGATTCTTTGTGCATTCTAGGAAAATAGAGCATAATTTAGATTTTTGAGTCAAGTTAAAGCACATAATTGATCCTTGGTTCAATTACCCTTGGTAAAGGCGCCAGGAACGATTGAACCTCGTACCGACAGGCGGATCCTATTCCACGGAATTTTCCCGCAAATTCTCAAAATGGAGGCGAGTAATTTTTCAAAACCATTTTCAAAACTTTGGTCGAGTTTGACTCGCGAAATTCGTTTCTCTCTCGCGAGGGAGGGGAAAATTTTGCGATGATAACACCTATGAGGGTATTTCAAAAATCATGAAATTTTTAAAGTTTCTGCAAAATCTTCGTCATGATAACCAAAAAGTTCAAATATTTTGGTTCAACCTTTTTCAAAAATCAACCCTCGTGTTGATCATATTTTTCAAAAATAGGTTTTCAACCGTTATATTCAAAGATCAACCCTTATGTTGATCTCATTTTCCAAAAAATTGGTTTTGAACCATTGCATTCAAAGATCAACCCTTGTGATGATCATATTTTCCAAAAAATTGGTTTCAAACCATTGCATTCTAAGATCAACCCCCGTGTTGATCATATTTTTCAAAAATAGGTTTTCAACCGTTATATTCAAAGATCAACCCTTATGTTGATCTCATTTTCCAAAAAAATGGTTTTGAACCATTGCATTCAAAGATCAACCCTTGTGATGATCATATTTTCCAAAAAATTGGTTTCAAACCATTGCATTCAAAAATCAACCCTCGTGTTGATCATATTTTTCCAAAAAAATTGGTTTTGAACCATTGCATTCAAAAATCAACCCTCGTGTTGATCATATTTTCCAAAAATGGGTTTTCAAACCATTATATTCAAGAATCAACCCTTATGTTGATCTTATTATCGATCTTGAACCATTGCCTTCAAAAAGGTCAACCCTGGTGTTGATCTTCTTTTTCAAAAAATTAGGTTTTTCAAACCATTGCCTTCAAAAAATTGACCCTCATGATGATCTCTTGTGATTGATTCCCTTTCAGAAATCAGCTCTCACGGTCAATCCTCTTTCCAAAAAAAGATTTTCCCATATTCTTCTCTCATTTTAAAGATCCCACATGCAGGCAGGATCAAACTCTTTTTCTTAACTTTTATCAATTTTTCGTTTATAAATTCTTTTCAGTCTTATCAGTTTTATTCATCTTTTTTCATTAATTTTTAATTCTTCCTGTCAATTCTTATTTTAATTACCCTTTCAGGCAAAGGGATAAACCTGAAGGCTTTTTCCCATGAAGTATTTTTTTTCCTTCTTTTTCCCTCTCAGGTTAAGGGATAAACCTGAACCTCGTCCTACGAGGTCCTTCTTCCTTCAGGATAAGGGATAATCCTGATGTCTTTCATCGTCTTCCAAGTATCCTCAGTTTTCTCACCAAATTTTTACCAATTTCTACCAAGATCCTTGTCAATCTTTGTCAAATCTTTGTTTCTTATTCTTTATCGATTTTATCAATTTTATTTGATTCTTTACCAATCTTTTAACAATTCTTTTGATTCTTTATCAACCTTTTATCAATTTTTCAAAATTTGCCAAATTTATTCTTTTTCTGTAAAACCCATGCAATTTATGAAATTCTAAATGAATAAAAGGGATCCGTTATGTGAAATAGTAAGATTTTAAGTTAGACAGTACAATTTTTATAACTTGTGGTTTCTAGAACGAAACCGATAACAAACTCTCACAAGTGGTTTTGGATCCGGATCTTGGTGAGATCCGATGATCCGACCCGGTTCACGAGTCTAAGTAAGGAAACCCGATGCTTTCGGGATGATAGCGTGAGATCCGAATCACATTTAAAGTAAGCAAGTGCAAGTTTAAAACCAATGGGTGAAAAATCCACTTGAAAATGGAAGAAATCCATCAACAAGGAAAAACGTCCCAATATGACATAAAAAGAATATTTTCGCAAAATTAAACAATAAGTGGTGAAGTGGAGTTATGGTAGGACGCACAGGGTTGTAGAGTTGCAACCTCAATTCAAAACCCCCTGTGCACAAATTATTTTTTTTTCACAAGAAAGTGATGTTTTCTACCTTGGTGAAAAGGGTAAAAACGTGGGATTATGTTAAGCCTAAATTTTTGGCTTTTCCATCTAGCTCTACCAAGGATTGAGGAGAATCCCAGGTGACATGGAAGAGGGGTACCCATAAAGCAAATAGTGAGGGAAGTTAGAGGAAATCATGCCAAAGACAGGAGGGGGCATTGTTGGAAATAGACATCACCCACCAAAAATGTAAGATTTGGGTGAAGTTTTAATGCCTTGAAAATTTGGTAACTCCCCCCTAAATAGAGGAGTTAAATGAGAGATTTTTGGTAAGGAGTTACATGAGACGTCTCTCTCTCTCTCTCTCTCACGGTGGTGGTCGATCTCCATTGTTGGACTGTGTGGACCTCCCTTGCTGAACGCGTGAACATCCATTATCGACGTGGGGTGCCGCTCTAACGAAGAGAAGGGGTTGCAGCCTTGCCGTCGTGAGACTCCAAAGAGGTAAGGAGCATTACTATTTGTATGTAAGTGGTTGATGCCTTGTTGCACATCTATGTTGCAATATCATGGAGTTTACGCGACAAGCACCACCAGTACATAGGAATGTTTAGGGCCTCGAGACCGAGGTGGCATGAGCGGAAACACCTACTCGCCAATAGGTTAATATGTAGTGGTTCAGCCAATGGTTCTCACCCTTGGCCAACGTTGGGGCACTGTGGTGTTCTTGGTAAGGGCATTTTTTTCCTATGTGTGTGCCTGGTGATATGTAGTACTCATATCAAAACCTACAGTTCGAATCTATGTAGGAAAATGCATATATTTTTGGTGTGGGTGTTAGCCATGACGGATTCAAGATCGAAACAAAAATAAAGTAGGCAAATGGCATGGAACCTTAAGTATCTTGGATTATTGTTCATGAAATTATTGTTTGGTTGTATTTTCTTGTTCAATACATCTTTCATACCTTGTAGATTGAATGGTTTTAATCAGGTCTGAAGTTATGTATACGTGATTGCTATTTCACATCATGGTAAAATAAAGATATATCATTCCTATTGGGTAATTCGATTGGATTTGATGTTTTTGGGTGTGGAATGCACTCATATTTATAGTTGAAAGATTCCATACATTGAGGATGAAAGGGGTGGCAAAACAATCCATTTAGAATGATCAAAATGTTTGAAAAATAAAAAGATACACCCTTTTAAAAGTTACAGAAAAATGGCAAAATTAGTCGACTGAGACAATAGTTAGTCGACTGATAATATGTTCAGTCGACTGATAAAACCTTCAGTCGACTACTGCTAAAATTTCCAGGAAACAGACATTCTGTTCAGTCGACTGATAAAACCTTCAGTCGACTGATGCTAAATTTTTTTCCAGAAAATAGATATTCTGATCAGTCGACTGATAAAACCTTCAGTCGACTGATGCTAAAATTTTTCCAGAAAACAGATATTCTGATCAGTCGACTGATAAAACCTTCAGTCGATTGATGCTAAAATTTTCAGAAAATTGATATTCTGTTCAGTCGACTGATAAACCCTTCAGTCGACTACTGCTAAATTTTTCCAGAAAACGGACATTCTGTCCGGTCGACTGATAAAACTTTCGGTCGACTAATTTTATGATCAGTCGACTGATAAACCCTTCAGTCGACTGCTGCTAAATTTTTCTAGAAAACGGACATTCTGTCCGGTCGACTGATAAAACTTTCGGTCGACTAATTTTATGATCAGTCGACTGATAAACCCTTCAGTCGACTGCTGCTAAACTTTTCCAGAAAACAGACATTCTGTCCGGTCGACTGATAAATTCTTCGGTCGACTAATTTTTCAAAAAAATAACGTTTTGCTTAGAAGATTTGAAGCAAAAAAGGTTGGTCGACTGGTGAGCCTATTGGTCGACTAATAAACATGAAAAATTGAGTAAAGAGTTTTCTAAAATGATTTTCGTGAAGGGTTCTTTTAGAAAAGTTTTCTAAAGACTTTTTAGGTGAAATGCAATTGAAATATCTATGAAGGAAATAGTTTTGATGGTAAACTAAATATGTGATTCACATATGGACTTTAGGATTATGTCCAATACATGGAACACACATGATAAAGTTGGATAATGCCATGTTGCGGCATAACCAGTGGGGGTACGAAACGTACACTCGAGCTCATAAACAAAACTGAAAATGCTGAATGTTTGAGTACTCGACACAAAGTTGAACCAGAATTATGAGAAATTGTGGTTGGTGCCTTTGAGGCATTCGATGGGTAATGTGCATATACTAAGATCAACCTGAGTATGAGTTGGGGTTTTGAAAATCCCCTGTGGTGCAATGACTTGCACATAAGAATAAATAAAATAAAAAAAAAATTCCACACATAACCTAAATGTGGGATTCTGGGTATACCTGAAAGATGGTATATGTTACTGGTTTCTCAAGGTTTTGGGTAAATCTGAAAGAAGATGTATGTTACTGGATCCAAACAAACAAGAATGAAAATTTATACACATATAAATTAAATATGTGGGATTCTGGGTATACCTGAAAGATGGTATATGTTACTGGTTTCTCAGGGTTCTGGGTACATCTAAAAGAAGATGTATGTTACTGGATCCAAACAAAGAAGATTGAAAATTTATACACATATAAATTAAATATGTTGGATTCTGGGTATACCTGAAAATGGTATATGTTACTGGTTTCCCAGGGCTCTGGGTACACCTGAAAGATGGTGTATGTTACTGGACCCATGGTCTACCTTGGAGAGGGTAGGTGGTACAAGCTTCGTGGACATTCTTGTTCTTGTGAGAGCTAGGCGTCTCACCCGGTCCCCAGTCCACGAAGTTAGGGGATCAGGACTACCAGTATGTCCTAGGTGGTAGATCCAAGTCTTCTACAGAAGTACAGGGTGCATCCTAATTGTTGTTCTAGCCACTGGGGAGTTCTCTCTCGGTCACTGACCGTTCCCTTTGGATATTCGTACGGCTAGTCATACGGGTTATTAAATAATAGACCCCCGTATGGTCTCAGTCCGCTACGAGGTCTATGCCTGTGCGTACCCACAGGGTAAGAGTAAGATAAGCATTAAATAATTTAAGTTGACTAGAAACTTATCTCTGAAGAATTACATTCTGTTGAGTTGACTTTAGTAAAACTTGTGGAATCTACAGCTTGTATTAATGTGGATATACCTCTAGTTCAGTCATCCTTTGCACTGTATCATGAATTAGAAAGCATAATCATCTTCTTAGAATGTTATAAACTTTCATGCTAGTTATATCTGCAGTACTTGCACATATTTGTACACAGGTCACTGAGCACCACATATAAATATAATGCTTCTTACGCAGACAGGGGAGTCTGACCCTTCTGCTTTAAATGTTTTTCAGGTAGCAACTAATTGGAGCATCGGGGTGTCGTTTTGGATAAAGCCAAGAGATCTCATTTATTCAGTATTTTATGTTTGAACTCTGATTAGTAGATTTACAATTCTGTTATGGATGTAATTATGACATTAATGTTTCAATTAATGAATGGTATGTTTAGTACTTCTCTGTTTTACCCTGTAATGCGCCCGACTTGTATTTTACGCACTTTCGCTATTTCAAAAAAAAAATTTTACTCCAAAATTTTTACTATATAAAGTTGGGGCGTTACATTTTCCCTTCAGGTTAAGGGATAAACCTGAAACCTCGTCCTACGACGTCCTTCTTGCTTCAAGATAAGGGATAGTCCTGAATGTCTTTCCTCATCTTTTAAAGCTTCATTAATTTCTGCCAAATCTTTATCAAAATTTTATTCTTTATCCAATTCTATCAATTTTATTTCTCTATCAAATTTTGTCGATTCTTTCGATTCTTTATCAAGCCTTTTATCAATTTTTGCCAAATTTTATTCCCATTCAGGATAAGGGATAATTCTGAAACCACTCATAGGAAGCAACAATGCTACCTGTGAGAATTCTTTTACAAAGATAAACTTTCATAAATTTCCTTGATTCTTCTCTCTTGTCAAATCTTCCATCAATTTCTATCTCTTCTCGTCGGTTCTTCTCAAATTTTATTTCTTCCCCAGTCAAGATAAGGGGACAATCCTGAAAATCAGATCACATGCAAATAATTCAGTCATCGAGCTGGTCATTCTCAATTTTAAATTCGGTCCTCGCACTGGCAAATTTTCAAAACTCAATCTTCTGATTAAAACTTTTTGTCAAAAACCTGAGTTCCGACTCGGGCTTCCTTTTTGGATCCAATGCCCGTATTGGAACCAATCATTTTTTTTTTAGAAATTCGAGTTTCCAAACTCGAGTTTCTCTTTTATCTTTTATTTTGACGATCTGGGTTCCCACTCAGGTTTTCCCCTCTATTATTTCGTTTAAAGTTCCGAGTTCCGACTAGGACTTCCTTTTGGATCCAATGCTCACATTGGAACCAATCGTTGCGTCGAAATTTTGAATTTTTTAAATAAAAAATCTCTTTTATCTTTTGTTTTGAGATCCGAGTTTCGGCTCGGGTTTTCCCCTCTATTATTTCGTTTGAAGTTCCGAGTTCCAACTAGGACTTCCTTTTGGATCCAATGCTCACGTTGGGACCAATCGTTGCGTCGAGAATTCGAGTTTTCCAACTCAAATTTCTTTTTATCTTTTATCTTGAACATCCGGGTTCCGACTCGAGTTCTCCCCTTTATATATTCCAATCTTCCTTTTTAAACACACGAGCTCCAACTCGGACTCTTTTTTTTTTCAAAAACCCCAACTGCCAGGTGGGACCTTCTTCCAAAATCCAGCCTTCCGGCTAATCCATTCCAAATTTCAAGATTCAGGTTTATTCTCTTTAAAAATCCTTCTATTTTCCCCTAAAGGTTAAGGGATAAACCTGATGCCTCCTGCTAACGAGGTATTTCTTTCCTTCCTTCCCCGTTCAGGATAAGGGGTTAATCCTGAAAACCAGGCCACATACAATTAACTATGATGGCCTTTAAAAATTCAGAACTTTCATCCAAATCTTTCCTTAAATTTTTATCAATTTTTATCAACCTTTCATCGATTTCTATCATTTTTCAAATTCTCATCAATTTTTCGTTCCCCTTCAGGTTAAGGGATAAACCTGATGCCTCCTGCTAACGAGGTATTTCTTTCCTTCCTTTCCCATTCAGGATAAGGGAATAAATCCTGAAAGCAGACCACATACAGTTAAAACTATGATGGTCCACTAATTTTCACCAAGAATCTTTACTTTCTAAATTCATTTTGAAAAGCTAACTCATCTTCACAATCCAGTCCTCGCACCGATAACTTTCTACATTCAGTCTTCTGATCAAAGTCTTCCGTTCTACAAAGTTTAAGTTCTGACTTAAAATTCCCAAAATTTGATGTATTCCAAAAGATCCAGCTTTTGCTGGTCATGTACTTCCAAAAGATCCAGCTTTTGTTGGTCATGTACTTCCAAAAAAACCAGCTTCTGCTAGTCATGTATTTCCAAAAGATTCAGCTTTTACTGGTCATGTATTTTCAAAAGATCCAGCTTTTGCTGGTCATATATTTCCAAAAGATCCAACTTTTGCAGGTCATGTATTCCAAAAAAAGATTCAGCTTTTGTTGGTCATGTATTTTCAAAAGATCCAACTTTTGCTGGTCATGTATTTCCAAAAGATCCAACACTCGTTGGTCATGTATTTCCAAAGGATCCAACACTCGTTGGTGATGTATTTACAAAAGATCCAACACTCGTTGGTCATGTATTTCCAAAGGATCCAACACTCGTTGGTCATGTATTTCCAAAAGGATCCAACACTCGTTGGTCATGTATTTTCAAAGGATCCAGCATCTCGCTGGTCCTGTATTTTCAAAAGATCCAGCTTTTGTTGGTCATGTATTTCCAAAAGATCCAACACGCGTTGGTCATGTATTTCCAAAGGATCCAACACTCGTTGGTCATGTATTTTCAAACGTTCCAACTTTTGCTGGTCATGTATTTCAAACGTTCCAGCTTTTGCTGGTCATGTATTTTAAACGTTCCAGCTTTTGCTGGTCATGTATTTTAAACGTTCCAGCTTTTGCTGGTCATGTATTTTAAACGTTTCAGCTTTTGCTGGTCAGGTATTTCAAACGTTCCAGCTTTTGCTTGTCAAGTATTTTAAATGTTTCAGCTTTTGCTGGTCAGGTATTTTAAACGTTCCAGCTTTTGCTGGTTAGGTATTTCAAACGTTCCAGCTTTTGCTGGTCATGTATTTCAAACATTCCAGCTTTTGCTGGTCGTGTATTTCAAATGTTCCATCTTTTGCTGGTCAGGTATTTCAAACGTTTCAACTTTTGCTGGTCATGTATTTCAAATGTTCCAGCTTTTTGCTGGTCATGTATTTCAAACGTTCCAGATTTTGTTGGTCAGGTATTTCAAATGTTCCAGCTTTTGCTAGACATGTATTTCAAACATTTCAGCTTTTGTTGATCATGTATTTCAAACGTTCCAGTTTTTACTGGTCAGGTATTTCAAACGTTCCAGCTTTTGCTGGTCATGTATTTCAAACGTTCCAGCTTTTTGTTGGTCATGTATTTCAAATGTTCCAGCTTTTGCTGGTCAGGTATTTCAAACGTTCCAGCTTTTGCTGGTCATGTATTTCAAATGTTCCAGCTTTTGCTGGTCATGTATTTCCAACGTTCTAGCTTTTGCTGGTCAGGTATTTCAAACGTTCCAGCTTTTGCTGGTCATGTATTTCAAACGTTCCAGCTTTTGCTGGTCAGGTATTTCAAACGTTCCAGCTTTTGTTGGTCAGGTATTTCAAACGTTCCAGCTTTTGCTGGTCAGGTATTTCAAACGTTCCAGCTTTTGCTGGTCAGGTATTTCAAACGTTCCAGCTTTTGCTGGTCAGGTATTTCAAACGTTCCAGCTTTCGCTGGTCAGGTATTTCAAACGTTCCAGCTTTCGCTGGTCATGTATTTCAAACATTCCAGCTTTCGCTGGTCATGTATTTCAAACGTTCGAGTTCTCGCTGGTCATGTATTTCAAACGTTCCAGCTTTCGCTGGTCATATATTTCAAAGGTTCCAGTTGTTGCTGGTCATGTATTTCAAACGTTCCAGCTTTTGCTGGTCATGTATTTCCAAAATCAAAGATTCAACTCAAGGTCTCATCAAAATTTATATCAAGTGATTATTTCACGAAAGGATTCTAGAGCATTATGCCAATTTGCTAAAAATATTTGTTGATTCTAAAAATATGACTACACAAAAGAATTATCTCAGATTACTTCTAGTATTATTGCCAAAAGGTGAAACTTTTTTGCGAAAAAGGGATAAAATTCAGATATTTTTCCTGTTGATCAACCAAAAGGATGTAAGAAATGTCCTTGATATGATCAGTGAAAGAAATCATTTAATGATGTTGAAAAGCCAGAAGCGAATTGATATTGATCATGGTTATGGCGTATGTTTAAAAACGACTTTCTGGCAATCAGGCAGTGGAAATATCTTGAGCTATAAAAAGAATCCACTCAATCCATGTCTTCACATTCATTTAAAGTTGCAATCAAATATCTGCAAAAGGGATCTCTCAATTGTCGTCAAGATGAAGACAAATAGGCGAGCTAGACCCTCGGGGCCAAAGAAGATTTGGATCATCTCCGAGATGAAGGAGTTTGTGAAGGATCCTGCCAGGGAAAGTTCAGATCACCGTCAAGATGAAGGCAAGTGTGATGAACCTACCGACAAACCCTAAAAGATATTTGATTTCTGCTATCATCTAAAGACCCTTTGAGCCTATACCATCAATATAATACCTGAGATAAAAGAAGGATCGAAACATCTCCAAGATGAAGGAGTTTGTGACGTACCCTTCCCTGAAAAAAAGAGAAAAGTAAAAACATCTCCAAAATAATGGATGATGTTAAAGCCCGAGAAAGCTCAATGACTCAAAAAGAGTGCAAGAAGATCTTCATGGGAAAACACCCAGATATCAAACTGCCGAAATTGCTAGAAGTCATCTTTTCTTATGCAAAATTCCTTTATCAATATCTCTTCACTACTTGCTTTTATGAAATTAAGAATATTTCTTCTCTTCCCATATCAAGGAAATGGATAGCTTCATTGAAGAAAATCATTAGCGTTAAAATTTTGAATTTGACTCTTAAAACCGAGGAGTTAACCTCGATGGAAGAAATACTCTAGGTAAAAGAGAGAATATCTTTTGAACATACGTGCACATTTTCAAGCATTTGAATCAACTACAATTTTATCTTATTGGCAAAATTTTCTAGCTATTCCAAGAATGAAATAAATATTCAATATCCATTCTGATGCAACCTAGCGTTGTTTATATTTTCCAAAAGAGTTGCCTCCTTCAAGAGAAATATCTCTTCCTATCCCACCACAGTTTTCTCATCCAAAAATTCCGTATGGTAGTTCCCACTCAGGTTAAGGGTCAAACCTGAATTTTCTGCGAGAGGTCATTCATTTCAAAAGCTATTTCAGTCTCAGCAAATGAGACGCCCATATCATCCCTTTTCCAAGCTTTAGGGAATCCCATTTTCCTCCTTTCGCAGACCCCTTTTAAATTTGTTCGTCCAAACTCCGAAGGTCCTATCATGGTGTCTCCATTTGAGGATTCCATTTTGTCGTCCCCTTCAGGTTAAGGGTTAAGCCTGAACCTCGCTTCGCGAGGTATCTTCCTTTTTAGGTTTGGGTTAAACCTGAGTCTCGTTCCAACGAGATTCCTCGTTTTGACGAGATGTTTTCTTCCAGTCCCATCATGGTTCTTTCCATCAAGAAATCCATGCTTCATATATTCATCCAGGATAGGATTCTACTTGAGCTTCCTCTCACGAGGCATTTTCCCAAAAATGTCCCATCAAGGTCCTCATGTATTCCTTTCCTCATTCAATTTATTTTGATATATCTTCGTCCCATACAGGTTAAGGGCTAAACCTGAATCATTCCAAAAGCATATCTTGTCTCACCCATGATACTTGATCAAAATTCTCATTTTCACCATTTCGGGATTTTCACCTAAAATCCCATCACGATTTTCTCATCCTCTATTATTCACTCATGTCATTTTCGAGGATTTCGTCTTCCGAAACGCATTCAGGATAAGGTTTTAAGCCTGAAAAGCCATGTTTCCAAAATAATTCTTCCACACCCAGTTCAGATCTGCTGACTGGAGCATTTTCAAAATTTGGAGTGTTATCTTTGCCACTAAGCTTGACTTTCAACCGGCTTAGTAGCAAAGAGGGTCCTGTGAACACCCCAAAATTTTCAAAACTTTGTAAATAATCCATGTTTACCCCTGAACCCATTCTCTGAGAAAAACCGAGTTTGAATGCTCAGAAAGTCTCTTTCCAGATTATTTCTTAAAAATGCAAAAAAGAAAATATATGGATAGTTTTAACCCCCTTTTCTTTTCCTTAGATTTCAGAGTTTCTTCTTTTCATTATTTTAAAAAACAATATATATATATATATATAGAAAATTATAAAAATGCGGAAAAGTGGTTAAGTAAACCCACTTTTATAAAAGTTGTTTTAGCAAAACCCTCTTTTTGAAAATTCCTTATAAAGAAGCAATTTTTCTGAATTTTTAAAATTTTCTTGGATCGTTGTCGCAAAAACCCTTATCTAGAAACTTCTTCCCCTTCTTTATAAAAAGATGCAAGGGGAAGAGGGGTCAACACTGCCTCTTCACCCCCACACCCTCCTTTTCTCATCTTTCATGACCCATTTTCCCTCTTGCTTTCCCACTTTCCCTTGTTTTCTTCCTCTGCTTCTTCCCTCAATGGGCTAAAGGAGGTCAATCTCTATACAAGGCTACGGTAAATCCCTCTTTTTTTTTTTGTGCTCTCTATTATCTCTATTTTTCTTTGAAATTTCTTTTGATTCATCGTCCCAACAACGCACCCGTGGTAGCATCGAGTTGCCTATGGCAACATCGATCTACCTATGTGCCATATTAATGGAATATATCGATTCCAATATTTGTTTTCTTCTTTTCTTTTGTTATTTATTCTTGAATATCTGATTTTCATGAAGTTTTTGAATATTTTCTTACATTTAATCTCCTGTTTTCATCATCTGTCGTGCACGATTTCTTATTTATGTTTCTCATCTCTTATGCTTAATGCTATTTTGATTCATGCTTCACTTGCTGTTTTTGAGTTGTTCAGTTTCCTATCTTCATCTTTATTTCGATTGATATCCTATTTTGTTCTAATCTCTGCTAATTCCTGTTTTCTTTCCTATTTTTATTTATTTATTTTGTTTCGTTTCCTGTTTCGATCTACCTTGAACTTTGGTTTTTGTTTGGATTTACATTTCATGTTGCTTCGTGTGCTTAGATGTATTGCCTCATCAACCTGATAAGCATCGTTACTCTCTGTTGTACATCGATTGAATCTATCATGCATTTTACATTATTTACTGGCGTAAATTAGTGTTTGCATATCATCCGATTAGTTCATCTTGGGAAGTAAAGCATCGGTTGGATCATTTTTTTTTATAACTGCATCAGTCTATAATCTGGGTTTGCAGTATCCAAGGTATGGTCTGTTCAGAAATGCATTGACAATTCGCGTATCGCGGCATTGCTATTGCAAGTTTTTTTTATGTTCGTCTCCTAGCACCCGCAATGCATCTGTATCGGCTATGTCGTGGGCACTTACTTTATTCATATTCCATTGTATATTACAGTTTCATTATATTTCCTCTCATCTCATCATGTTATTACTAAGTGTTTTAATTCTCGGGACATTTTTTTTTCTATCACATTCAACAATCACGACCAATGCAATCAGCATTGTTCGCACATCACTCCAAATTGGATTTTTTGTCAGGTTATGTACAGTTTGTTATTTAATTTCTCTCATGTTATAGTACATGGCTAAATTAAATCCAAGTATTCATTTAAACCTTTCAAGTTGAAGCCCTTGTTATTCTGCTTGGAGACGTTGATTAGAGTCTACGGTAATAAGGTAAGGGAAATTTTTATTCGATCCCTCTGCTGTTCAATGATTCGTGATCTCGAACAATGTATGGTTTGTCTAGTGCGATCAATGCAAGGGCTTCTTGAAGGGAGTCCTGCTAGAAAAGAATCTTCTGAGAGAAACCTAAAAGAAGTGAAAGCCTATCAGGTTTAAAATAAATCCTCTCCAACATAAGATCTTCAAAAGTCATCCAACATCTTCATAAAGAGACCATTTACTCAGAAGATTTAAAGACTCTTGAAGTATTGGTGGATTTTCTTACCTATGTGAACCTCTTTGGTGAGCGGGCATGATTTGCAGAGGAGCATGCTCGTTGCCTTGATCCAAGTGCACTTTCAGATATCTGCTCATGAAGAATATGATCAAACTCCCCAGGATTGTTGATCCTCCCGTCACCATGGGGAAATGAAAAGATTGTCTCTGCAAGTTCCATCGGGCAATGGGGCACGATACTGAACGTTGTTTCGTTCTCAAAATATTGTACAGAACTACATTGATAAAGAGCTTTTGTTGCCGGAAGAAAGAGAGGGACGAGTTGCGGTTCTGACCAAGCCTTTCCCATATCATTCAGAAGAATGCCAATGCCAATGCCAATGCCAATGCCTTCTCATTTTTGTCATATTTATTTTGTCAGGACGATATAGTCCTAGTTGTTTCCCTTTTTTTAAGTTGTCATCTCTTTTAAGGCATCAATAAAATCATCAATTTTTCTCATTTAACTATGATGTTCTTCTTTTATCGTTATGTTTTGTCTCAAGTGCCCTCTTTTTATTATTCTCTTTTCCCCATTACACTGGGGCATTTTTTTTTTTTTTTGAAAATTTGTTTTCAAACATTCTGCATGCAGGCAGGGTCAAATAAAATCTCTCACCATTCAATTACACTTCATTTGCATTTCATGTGCATGTGCATTGCAATTGCATTAACTATACACCCAATTCCATTTCCCATTCAGAATAAGGGATAAATCCTGAGACTATGAATGATTTCCCATCTTAATCATCAATCTCTGACTCTAGTCTACAATCTCTGTTGATTTTTTCTAGAATCCTCTTTTCAAAAATCCAGTTCCTGCACTGACAATTTGCAAAATTTTGATCCCCTAACCGGGTTCTCCTCTGAAGATTTGAATTCCGATTCAGCTTTCTTTCAAAATCCAACTTTCAAGTTGGTCCATATTTTTCCTTTGAAAAACCGAGTTCTGACTCAGGTTTTCCTTCAAATTACTTTTCCTTTGGAAAACCGAGTTCCGACTTGGATTTTCTTTCAAATTATTTTTTTTTGAAAAACCGAGTTCCGACTCGGATTTTCCTTCAAATTATATTTTTTTTGAAAAACCGAGTTCCGACTCGGGTTTTCCATCAATTTTTTTTTCCTCTAAAGATCTGAGTTATGACTCAGATTTTCCTTCGAATTATTTTTCCTCTTAAAATCTGAGTTCCGACTCAGGTTTTCTTTTAAATCATTTTTTTTCATTGAAGATCTGAGTTCCGACTCAGATTTTCCTGTAAATTATTTTCTTTTGAAGATCTGAGTTCCGACTTGGGTTTTCCTTTAAATTATTTTCCTTGGAGTAACCGAGTTCCGACTCAGGTTTTCTTTCAAATTATTTTCTTTGAAAAACCGAGTTCCGACTCGGGTTTTCCTTCAGATTATATCTCCTTTGTTGATCTGGGTTCCGACTCGTGATCTCTTTACTTTACTCGAGCCCTGACTCGAGCTCTTCATTTTCTTTTGTTAATCCGAGTTCCGACTCGTGATCTCTTTACTTTACTCGAGCTTTGACTCGAGCTCTTCATTTTCTTTTGTTGATCCGAGTTCTGACTCGAGATCTCTTTATTTACTCGTGCCCTGACTCGAGCTCTTCATTTTCTTTTGTTAATCCGAGTTCCGACTCGAGATCTCTTTATTTACTCGAGCCCTGACTCGAGCTCTTCATTTTCTTTTGTTGATCCGAGTTCCGACTCAAGATCTCTTTATTTACTCGAGCCCTGACTCGAGCTCTTCATTTTCTTTTGTTGATCCAAGTTTCGACTCGAGATCTCTTTATTTACTCGAGCCCTTAATCGAGCTCTTCATTTTCTTTTGTTGATCCGAGTTCCGACTCGAGATCTCTTTATTTACTCTAGCCCTGACTCGAGCTCTTCATTTTTTTTGTTGATCCGTGTTCCGACTCGAGATCTCTTTATTTACTCGAGCCCTGACTCGAGCTCTTCATTTTCTTTTGTTGATCCAATTTCCGACTCAAGATCTCTTTATTTACTCGAGCCTTGACTCGAGCTCTTTGTTTTCTTTTGTTGATCCGAGTTCCGACTCGAGATCTCTTTATTTACTCGAGCCTTGACTCGAGCTCTTTATTTTTTTTTGTTGATCCGTGTTCCGACTCGAGATCTCTTTATTTACTCGAGCCCTGAATCGAGCTCTTCATTTTCTTTTGTTGATCCAAGTTCTGACTCAAGATCTCTTTATTTACTCGAGCCTTGACTCGAGCTCTTCATTTTCTTTTGTTGATCCGAGTTCCGACTCGAGATCTCTTTATTTACTCGAGCCCTGACTCGAGCTCTTCATTTTCTTTTGTTGATCCGAGTTCCGACTCGAGATCTCTTTATTTACTCGAGCCTTGACTCGAGCTCTTCATTTTCTTTTGTTGATCTGAGTTATGACTCGAGATCTCTTTATTTACTCAAGCCTTGACTCGAGCTCTTCATTTTCTTTTGTTGATCCGAGTTCCGACTCGAGATCTCTTTATTTACTCGATCCCTAACTCAAGCTCTTCATTTTCTTTTGTTGATCCGAGTTCCGACTCGAGATCTTATTATTTACTCGAGCCCTGACTCGAGCTCTTCATTTTCTTTTGTTGATCCGAGTTTCGACTCAAGATCTCTTTATTTACTCGAGCACTTCATTTTCTTTTGTTGATCCGGGTTCTGACTCGAGATCTTTTTATTTACTCGAGCCCTGACTCGAGCTCTTTATTTTCTTTTGTTGATCCGTGTTCCGACTCGAGATCTCTTTATTTACTTGAGTCCTGACTCGAGCTCTTCATTTTCTTTTGTTGATCTGGGTTCCGACTCGTGATCTCTGTATTTTATTTGAGCTCTAACTCGAACTCATTATTTTCCTTTGTTGATCCAAGTCATTTCGATCCTCAGGATCAGTCAATTTCTCAAATTTGACCTTTTTTTAATTTAAATCTTCAGATCATTCAATTCTTTGATTTCGACCCTCGGGTCAGCCAATTCTTCAATTTTGACCTACAGGTCACTCCATTTCCAATTCTCAATTCCAATTACCAAATTCTCAATTTCAACCCTCGGGTCATTCAATTCCAATTTTGACCTCCGGGTCAACCAATTTCCATTTTTTTTTCAAATTCAATTTTCGATTTTTGACCTTCGGGTCACTCAGTTCTCAATTTCGACCTTCGGGTCATTCAAACAATCAATTTTCCAAATTCCAATTTCGACCTTTGGGTCAGTCAATCTCAAATATCCAATTTCAATCATTTTCTCTTGCGAGAGACCCTTTTTAGGGAGAGTTCAAGAGAGCTCGTTCTTTTCGCATGCTATCCAATTCGTTCACTTAGCCCCTTTTTAGGGAGAGTTTGAAGGGACTCGCGTCTTTGTGAACCGTTTGCAAAACAATTTCCAATTTCACACACAGAACCCTTTTAAAGGGAGAGGCTCGACAGATACTCGCTTTTCTTGTGACACCCCCCGAATTTCTCTACTAGGCCATTTTCATCATGAAGGACCCTCTTTTCAAGGAGAGTGTGATGGACTCGTTCCTTTCATGACCCAATTTGTTGACCTCACTATTATCGACCCCTTTCCATAAGAGAAGCCTAATATTAGGGAGCTTTGACGAAAGCTCAATTTCTCTTCGAAAGTTCATTTTGCAAACACCTCCTCTTCAGGGAAGAGAGGAGTATTTCCCATTTCCCATTCAGGTAAGGGCTAAGCCTGAGTCTCTCTTTTTGGGGAAAAAGAGAGGAGAATTTTTGTCACGGATGTATCGAGCCGGACCTCAAATGCTCTCTTTCATCAAGGATTTCAAGAACATGTTGTCAATCTGTCAATCAAATTACTTGTTGATTTTAAAATCTTTATTGCATAAATCTCTATCTCAGTTTACCTCTAGCATTACTTCCAAAAGAGTGAAGCTTTCGCGAAAAGAGATTCAAAATCCAAATTCTTTCTATTGGCCAACCAAAAGGATGAAGGATAAAATCCTCGATATGGCCAGGAAATAGGATTCAATGTTATTGCAAAGCCGCAAGTGATTGATATTGATCACAGTTATGGCACAGCTTTAAAGACTATTCTTGTAAAATTGAGGCAGTGGAAATATCCTGAGTGCTAGAAAAGAGAGCATTTATCCAAGCCATGCCTCCTCAAAATCACCTAAGCTGCAATTAAATATCCGCAAAAGGAATCTCTCAATTGTCGTCAAGATGAAGGCGAATTAAGCGAGTAGACCCCCGGGGCCAAAGAAGATTTAAAACATCTCCAAGATGACGAAGTTTGTGACAAATCCTTTCAAGGAAAGTCCAAAGCACTGTCGAGATGAAGGCAGATGCGATGAACCTCCCGACAATCCCTAAAAGATATTTAATTTAAGCTATCTCCAACCCATGAGCTAATATCATCAACATGATCCCTGGAGCAAAGAAAGATCGAAATATCTCCAAGTTGAAGGAGTATGTGATGTACCCTTCCCAAAAGAGAACAAGAGAGAAAAAGAAAGAGAGAAAAAGTCAGAACATCTCCAAAATGAAGGAGAATGTAGCCAAAACCCAAGAGAGCCAAAAGAGTGCAGAAAGATTATCATGAGAGAATCTCCCAAGATATCAAACTGCCAAATCTATCAAGAATCCTCTTTAATCTTGTGAAATTCTATTATCAATATTTATTCATCAATTGCTTTTATAATATCAAATTCTCTTTCATGTTCATATCAAGGAAATTGATAGCTTCCTTGAAGAAGGTCAATTGCAAGTAATTGGGATCCCAATCTCGATTCTACGAAGTAAACCTTGTTTGGAGGTAATGCTTTAGGTAGAAGAGAAAGAATATCTTTGCAACAATGTGCAACATTTTCAAAAACTTTGAATCAACAACAGAAATTCTCAATATTTTGACAATATTTTCTAGCTATCCTGACGTGAAGCGAGAGCTTGATATCCGTCTTTGATACATCCTGACACCAATTTTAAATCCCTCTTAAGGACTTGATTCCTGGAAGATATAAACAACGCTAGGTTGCATCAAAATGGATATTGAATTTTTATTTCCTTCTTGGAATAACTAGAAAATTTTGCCAATAAGATAAAATTATAGCTGATTCAAACACTTGAAAATGTGCATGTATGTGCAAAGATATTCCCTCTTTTACTTAGAGTAATTCCTCCAATGAGGTTAACTTCTCAGTTCTAAGAGTCAAATTCAAAATTTTAGCACTGATGATTTTCTTCAAGGAAGCTATCCATTTCTCTGATATGAGAATAAAAGAAATATTCTTAATTTCATAAAAGCAAGTAGTGAAGAGATATTGATAGAAGAATTTCGCATGAGAAAAAGATGACTTCTGGCAACTTTGGCAGTTTGATATCTGGGTGTTTTCCCACGATGATCTTTTTGCACTCTTTTTGAGTCATTGAACTTTCTCGGGTTTTTATATCCTCCTTCATTTTGGAGATGTCTTGAATTTTCTGTCTTTTTCAGAGAAGGGTACTTCACAAATTCCTTAATCTTGGAGATGTTCCGACCCTCCTTTTATCTCAGGGATACTATTGATGATATTGGCTTAAAAGGTCTTTTAGATGATAGCAGAAATCAAATATCTTTTAGGGATTGTCGGCAGGTTCATCACACTCGCCTTTATCTCGACGGTGATCTGAAATTTCCCTGGAAGGATCCTTCACAAACTCCTTCATCTCGGAGATGATCCAAATCTTCTTTGGCCCCGGGGGTCTAACTCGAATATTCGTCTTCATCTTGACGACAATTGAGAGATCCCTTTTGTAGATATTTGATTACAACTTTAAATAAATGAGGAGACATGGATTGAGTGGATTCTTTTTATCACTCAGGATATTTCCACTGCCTAATTGCTAGAAAGCTATCTTTAAACATGTGTCATAGCTATGATCAATATCAATTCGCTTCCGGCTTTTCAACGTCATTGAATATTTCTTTCGCTAATCATGCTGAGGATATTTCTTACATCCTTTTGGTTGATCAATAGGAAAAGATTTGAATTTTACCTCTTTTTCGCAAAAAGTTCCACCTTTTTGGAAAGAATACTAGAGGTAATCTGAGAAAATTCTTTTGTGTAATCAGATTTTTAGAATCAACAAATGTTTTCAGCAAATTGGCATAATGTTCCAGAATCCTTTTGTGAAATACTTGCTCAATATAAATTTTGATGAGACATTTAGTTGCAATCTTTGATTTTGGAAATACATGACCAGCAAAAGCTGGAATCTTTGAAATACATGATCAGCAAAAGCTAGAACATTTGAAATACCTGACCAGCAAAAAGCTGGAACATTTGAAATACATGACCAGCAAAAAGCTGGAACGTTTGAAATACCTGACCATCAAAAAGCTGGAACATTTGAAATACCTGACCAGCAAAAAGCTGGAACGTTTGAAATACCCGACCAGCTAAAAGCTAGAATGTTTGAAATACATGACCAGCAAAAGCTGAAATGTTTGAAATACTTGACCAGCAATAGCTGGCATGTTTGAAATACATGACCAATGAGTGTCAGATCTTTTTGGAAATACCTGACCAACAAAAAGCTAGAACGTTTGAAATACCTGACCAGCAAGAAGCTGGAATGTTTGAAATACATGACCAACGAGTGTTGGATCTTTTGAAATATCTGACCAGCAAAAGCTGGAACGTTTGAAATACCTGACCAGCAAGAAGCTGGAACGTTTGAAATACATGACCAACGAGTGTCAGATCTTTTTGGAAATACCTGACCAGCAAAAAGCTGGAACGTTTGAAATACTTGACCAGCAAGAAGCTGGAACGTTTGAAATACCTGACCAGCAAGAAGCTGGAACGTTTGAAATACCTGACCAACAAGAAGCTGGAACGTTTGAAATACATGACTAACGAGTGTTGGAACATTTGAAATACCTGACCAGCAAAAAGCTGGAACGTTTGAAATACATGACCAACGAGTGTTGGATCTTTTGAATATACATCAAATTTTAAGAGATTTAAGTCAGAACTTGAATTTTGTAGAAGAAAAGATTTTGATCAAAAGACTAAATGTAGAAAGTTATTGGTGCGAGGATCGGATCCTCCAAATGAGCTCAATATATGATTTAAGATTTTGAGAAATACTCTAGTGCGAGGACTGGGTTGTAAAGATGAGCTAAACAAAGTGAAATTTTTAGAAAATAAAGATTCTTTGGTAAAAATTAATGAACCATCATAGTTTATTTGCATGTGGTCGACTTTCAGGATTTTGTCCCCTTGTTCTAAACGGGGGAAATAACAAAGAGAATACCTCATTGAAAGGAGGCATCAGGTTTATCCCTTAACCTGAAAGGGTAAGGAAAGAAGGACATACCTCGTCAGCAGGAGGCATCAGGTTTATCTCTTATATAAAAGGATTTTCAAAGAGAATAAACCTGAATTTTGAAATTTGAAATGGATTAGCCGGAAAGCTGGATTTTGGAAGAAGGTCCCGCCTGGCAATTGGGGTTTTTTGAAAAAGAGGAGAGTCCAAGTTGGGACTCGTGTATTTTTGAAAGGAAGATGAAAAATAAAAGGAGAGAACTCGGGTCGGAACCCGGATGTTCAAGATAAAAGATAAGAGAGAATTTTTTGAGTTTGGAAAACTCGAATTCTCGACGCAATCAATTGGTCCCAACGTGAGCATTGGATTCAAAAGGAAGTCCTGGTCAGAACTCAGAACTTCAAACGAAACTAATAGAGGAAAAACCCGAGTTGGAACTCAGATCTTCAGAAAATAAAAAATAAAGAGAAACCTGAGTTTTGAAAACTCGAATTTTTTAAAGAAATGATTGATTTCCAACCCAAGCATTGGATTCAAAAGGAAGTCCTGGTCGGAACTCAGAACTTCAAACGAAAATAATAGAGGAAAAACCCGAGCTGGAACTCGGATCTTCAGAAAATAAGAGAAACCCGAGTTTTGAAAACTTGAATTTCTAAAGAAATGATTGGTTTCCAACGCGAGCATTGGATTCAAAAGGAAGTTCTGGTCGGAACTCAGAACTTCAAACAAAAATAATAGAGGAAAAACCCGAGCTGAAACTCGGATCTTCAGAAAATAAAAGATAAAAGAGAAACCCGAGTTTTGAAAACTCAATTTTCTAAAGAAATGATTGGTTTCCAATGCGAGCGTTGGATTCAAAAGGAAGTCTTGGTCAAAACTCAGAACTTCAAACGAAAATAATAGAGGAAAAACCCGAGCTGGAACTCGGATCTTCAGAAAATAAAGATAAAAGATAAACCCGAGTTTTGAAAACTCGAATTTCTAAAGAAATGATTGGTTTCCAACGCGAGCGTTGGATTCAAAAGGAAGTCCTGGTCGGAACTCAGAACTTCAAACGAAAATAATAGAGGAAAAACCTGAGCTGGAACTCAGATCTTTAGAAAATAAAAGATAAAAGAGAAACCCGAGTTTTGAAAACTCGAATTTCTAAAGAAATGATTGGTTTCCAATGCGAGCGTTGGATTCAAAAGGAAGTCCTGGTCAAAACTCAGAACTTCAAACAAAAATAATAGAGGAAAAACTCGAGCTGGAACTCGGATCTTCAGAAAATAAAGATAAAAGATAAATCCGAGTTTTGAAAACTAGAATTTCTAAAGAAATGATTGGTTTCCAACGCGAGCGTTGGATTCAAAAGGAAGTCCTGGTCGGAACTCAGAACTTCAAACGAAAATAATAGAGGAAAAACCCGAGCTGGAACTCGAATCTTCAGAAAATAAAAGATAAAAGAGAAACCCGAGTTTTGAAAACTAGAATTTCTAAAGAAATGATTGGTTTCCAACGCGAGCGTTGGATTCAAAAGGAAGTCCTGGTCGGAACTCAGAACTTCAAACGAAAATAATAGAGGAAAAACCCGAGCTGGAACTCGAATCTTCAGAAAATAAAAGATAAAAGAGAAACCCGAGTTTTGAAAACTCGAATTTCTAAAAAAATGATTGGTTTCCAACGCGAGAGTTGGATCCAAAAGGAGAAGCCTGAGTCGAAACTTGGGTGTTTGACAGAAAGTTTTTAATCAGGATTGAGTTTTGAAAATTTGCCAGTGCGAGGACCGGACCTAGGATTGAGAATGACCATTTCGAGGATTGAATTTATTTGCATGTGATCCAATTGCCCCATTATCTTGACTATAGAGGAAATAAAATTTGAAAAGAACCGACGAGAAGAGATAGAAATTGATGGAAGATTTAATACAAGAGAAGAATTAAGGAAATCTATGAAAATCATTTTTGTGACAGAATTCTCACAGGTAGCATTGTTGCTCTTAGAAGTGGTTTCAGGATTATCCCTTATCCTGAATGGGAAAGGAATAAAAATTTTGGCAAAAATTGATAAAAGGCTTGATAAAAAATCAAAAGAATCAACGAAGTTTTATAAAGAAATAAAATTGATAAGGAAAAAGATTTGGCAGATTAATGAAGCTTTAAAAGATGAAAGAAGACATTCAGGACTATCCCTTATCCTAAAGAAAGAAGGACCTCGTAGGACGAGGTTTTAGGTTTATCCCTTAACCTGAAGGGGAAAATAGAAAAAAAGAAAGAAAAAGAAATACCTCATGGGAAAGAGGCATCAGGTTTATCCCTTAACCTGAAAGGGAAATTTGGAGTAAGAATTGACAAGAAGAATGAATAAAATTTAAAAAAATGAATAAAACTGATAAGACTGAAAGAAGATTTGATAAATGAAAAATTTGAGAAAAAGATTTTATTTGATCCTGCCTGCATGTGGGATCTTTAAAGAATATGAGAAAAATCATTTTTTGGAAAGAGGATTAGGTGTGAGAGCTGATCTTTAAAAGGGATCATTCATGAGAGATCATCATGATGGTTAATTATTTTGAAGCAATGATTTGAAAACCAATTTTTAGAAAATATGATCAACACGAGGGTTGATCTCTAAATGCAATGATTTTAACTCAATTTTTTTAGAAAAACATGATCAACACAAGGGTTGATCTTTGAATGTAATGATTTGAAATCAATTTTTTTAGAAAATGTGATCAACGCAAGGGTTGATCTTTGAATGCAGTGATTCAAAATAAATTTTTAGAAAATATGATCAACACGAGGGTTGATCTCTGAATGCAATGATTTGAACTCAAATTTTTTTTTTTAGAAAAACATGATCAACACAAGGGTTGATCTTTGAATGTAATGATTTGAAATCGTTTTTTTTAGAAAATGTGATCAACACAAGGGTTGATCTTTGAATGCAATGATTCAAAATCAATTTTTAGAAAATATGATCAACACGAGGGTTGATCTCTGAATGCAATGGTTTGAAACCAATATGTTCAACACCAGAGCTGATCTTTGAATATAATGTTTGAAAAGCTATTTTCTTGGAAAAGATGATCAACACGAGCGTTGATCTTTGAAAAAAGGTTGGACTAAAATATGAAAAAATTTCATGATTTTCGAAAGACCCTCATAGGTAATATCATTTCTCTCATGAATGATGTCAGGATTGTCCAACATTTTGAAAAAGAAAAGGAATTTAATGCCCCAGTATGACAAAGGAAGTATTGAACATCAAAGATATAAAGAAAATCGACATTTCATTGATAATCAAAAGTTGATAACATAACTAAATATTTACAAGTATTTTAATCAAAAGGTCGCAAAAGACTGGGCCGACTTGCCCCTACAAAGTGACTGTCAAAGGGGATGAAAGCGAAAAACTTGTGGCATTCTTAATTCTCTGAGTAGTCTGGAAATGGTTCGGGCGGAACTGCAGTCTGCTCTTCTTCTTCCTCTGGCACCAGAAGCTCTTTGTCAATGTAGTCTTGCACAATATTTTTTAGGACGAAGCAGCGCTCTGTGTCATGCCCCCTTACTCGATGAAACTTGCAGAAGTGATCTTTCCATTTCCCCTTGGTGACAGAGGGATCATCCTTCTTTGGGAGTTTGATCATGCCTTTTGCAAGTAGGTATTGTAGAACTTCTTCAATTGGCTGACCTAGAGGGGTAAGCTTGCGATCATAACCCCAATCCTCATGCTTTGCTTTCTTCGGCTTGCTTGACTTCCACTGAGTGTTGACCCTTGCCTGGTAGCTGGACTGAGCTTGCATGGTTAGTAGATCTGGATGCTTTTCTTCTTCGTTTTTGACAAAGAGATTCTTATCAAGGCAGTCTTGAACTATATTTTTGAAGATAAAGCAATGCTCAGTGTTATGCCCCGTTGCTCGATGGTACCCACAAAATTGGTCTATATATTTTCCCATAATTGTTGAAGGGTTGGCATCTTTTGGGAGCCTGAGTAATCCGCTAGACAACATGTATTCGAGGACTTTTTCGAGCGGTTCATCTAAATGAGTGAAATCTCGATCCTTGCTCCAATCCTTGCGCTTTGGTTCTTCTTGCTTCTTGCCTTTTTGTCGAAGTCTATCATGGTTTTCACAACATTTCCCAATCTGGCTTTTACACTCTCCCAAGTTGCTGCCCTGGTTGCCTTGGTTGCTGCCCCTAATGGCTTTAGAGTTTCCTGCACTGATATGGCTGTGTTCATTCATGGGGAAGGTGACAGGTGCCTCTCCTTTGGTGGGAGCTTTTCCACAACTGGCTTAAGCTTGCTCAAATAATATCTCAAGCATCATCTTTTTGAATAACTGATATATAGCGGGATCGATCTCACTTTTGCTGTCTTGAATTCCCTCTCTGACAAACTTTTGAGAATCCATTCCTTACTCTTTCTGCTTGTAACTGGGATGTTAGAGCAGTGCAATCTTTGATCTCTGCTCCAAATCACCTGATAATGCCAATGCTCTCTCTGTAGGGCAAAAATGGGGGTTTTAGAAAAGATCTAGGAAGAAATTTTAATAAAGGAAGAAATCACAATCTGACAACAAAAATATCCCATTACGAGGGATCGGGTTGTCACCAAAATTTGCGACAACCGCATTATTTTTCTGAAAAGGGACAAACAAGTAAAATATGGACAAAGATTAATTTTGAAAAAGGACATATCCTGACAAAAGATATTTTATTGAAAAAGAAGGTAAGGAATATAATATATCCAAGAAGAATTTTGAAAGTAGATGGCAAAGATTTAAGTTTTGAAGAATTTGCAGGCAAGATCAAAAGAATTTAGAAGAAAGAAGAAAAGAAAAATACACCTGGGGTTTAGAAAACAAAGAGAAAATTTTGAATAATATATACCCAGGGTTTTTTAGGAAATATAAGGAATATAAAATATCATACAATCACAAATGTATGAACAAAGATGCACAAACAACACTCCCTAAAGCTGACTCTAAATGCAATATTTTGAAATGGCTTGTAGGACCTTAATCCTAACTCTAGGGTTCAGATCATCTGATTCCAATCAAGATACGCCGATATACTCAAGCCGAAGCTCAAAGTACGTGGCATAGAAATATTCCTCTGGTTCTAAGGTAATGGTTTCCCAACATTCTTGAGCACCTACCGATATACCTCGGACTATGGCCCTTAGGTACGTGGTAGGAGGCGCAAACCCAAATAAGTGGTCCAGTTATGAGGCTCTCTCCCGAACTATGGTTCAGTGAGACAGCCCAGCAACGTGATGACCGAGACAATATAGGTAGGGATGTTTTCAAAAACATGATCAACATGCAGATAAAACCAGAAAGCTCTAATGCAAGTCCTAAAGAGATAGATTTAAATGAAAAGAAGCATACACTGGCATACATTGTTTGCATTCAATCCCTAGAATTGAAGAGAGTTGTATTTCAGACCTAAATCTAATGTGAACATGGAATAATCTCCTCAATATGGTCCTACCAAACCATACTTAAATCCTATATGTAATGATGTCAGCTTAAGATAGAGTCTAGGCTCCTAAGGTTTGCATGAAGCTGACATAGAAGAATAAAGACTTAGGAAATATTAAAGCAAAGCAAAAGGCACAAATTCGACCGGACAAAGACGAAGTCCCATCTCGGTCGATTTTTTCCTCTCTTGTGGTTTCTCTCTCTTCCTTTTCTTTTCCTTTCTAACCTCTATTTTCCTCCTTTTTGAAGAGAGAAAAATAAAAGACAGAAAAGAAGAGAGAAGAGAAGAAAAAGAAAATAAGAGAGAGGAACTCTTTTGCGGGGTCTCACTTGACCTTAATTTTGAAGATATTTAAGAAAATAACTCGCCTCCGTTTTGAAAATATTTTCGGGAAAACTGGGAGACGGGATTCGCTCGTCGGTACGAGGTTCGACCGTTCCTAGCGCCTTTACCAGGGGTAATCGAACCAAGGGTCGAATTCATGCCTTTTTGTTTTGCTAAAAGATTATCTAAGAATTTATTCTAAGTCTAAATGCACAAAGAATCATGCTTGTGCAATGCAAAGATGTATGCTCTTTTTGAAAATGATTTGGAAATTTCCAAGTATTTCTGAGATGAATCTGATAATAGAGTGAAGAAATGGCTTTTAACTTTAGAACTTAAGAGTTTTAAAGTTCCAAGTTTTGGAATAATCAGAGCTTTGAAAGATAAATCTGGACTTTAGAAGGGATGTTTTTGAAGTTGAGATGAAAGAAGAAGAAAGGAAAATTCAAAGTCATAAATGGACTTTGAATTTAGGATCGGGACAAAGATAGAATGTGATTTGAACTTCAGCTTTAAAGTTTGAAATCAGAGTAAGATTTGAGAAATCCAATTTGAATTGGGAAACAGAATGGGTTTTTGGAATTTGGGAATCAAGATGGAATTTGAATCCGAAGTCTGGATCCTAAAATAAAGTTTAATATCCAAGATGAAATTGATTTCTGGATTTAGAATTTTAAATGGGAATTGGATCTGGAATCTGAGATCCAATGATGAAGTTGAATTCCAGATTTTTGAATGGAATTGGATCCAAGATTTGGAATCCAAGATGGAATTTGGATCTGAAGTCTGAGATCCAAGGTGAATTTGGATTCTGGGCCCTAAGATGGATTTTGGATCTGAAGTCTGAGATCCAAAGTAGAACTGGGTTCTGGATCCTAAAATGGAATTTGGATATGAAGCCTGAGATCCAAAGTGAAATTTGGATTCTGGATCCTAAAAGGAAATTGGATCTGAAGTCTGAGATCCAAAGTGAAATTGGATTCTGGATCCTAAAAGGGAATTGGATCTGAAGTGTAAGATCCGAGAGTGGAAATTGAATTCTGGATCCTAAAATGGAATTGGATCTGAAGTCTGAGATCCAAAGTGGACATTGTACTTGGAAATCAGGATCCAAGTTGAGATTTAGGATCTAACTTTGGATTTGGGTTCTGAAAGTCCAAATGAGACTTTTGAAGATGGATCTGGGTTTTGAAAACCCAGATTTAAAATTTAAGAAGAGTCAAGTTTTTGAGATTCCAAATCAATCTCAAACTTTGATTTTGAATTTGGAGATGAGAAAAAATAAACTTGGTTTTGAAAATAGAAGATAACTTCAAAGTTAAATTGAACTTTGAAGTTTGGATTAAAATTTGGATATAAACATGATTTTGGAATTTCAAAGTCAAATTGGACTTTGAATTTGAATTTTTGAATTTTGAAATGAGATAGAGTTGAATTTGAATTTATAGATAAAATTTGATCTGAGAAAAGAATTACTTAGAATTTTGAAAAGGAAATTTTGAAAATATGATGCAATTCTATCCTAAATGATGGATGAATTCAAATAATTTTTGAAATTGGATTCGAAAATCATATTTCATTCTTTAAACGAATGTAAATAAGATTAATGATATAATACACTCCTCACTATGGTCATTGAATGTATTATATAATATTCATATCTAAATTCAAATGAAGAATCAAACATATTTTGGTGCTTTTATAGAGTTTAGAATGAAATTAATTCTCAATATATCCTGACTATGGTCATTGATATATGTATTGAATCAATTCTAAACTAGACTCTGATAAAAGAGAAAGATTTTTTTTTTTTTAAAGAAGACATGATGAATTTTGAAAAGGATCTAGTGTGGATCCAGTGTTATTTTATAAAAGATAAAAATGCTAAGTTTTGTTTACATTCTGACTATGGCCATTGATGTAAATCATCAACCTAGGATTAATTACCTCTTACGAAATGGTGCGCGTGCCATTCGTGTTTCACCATTGTGAGAATTTGGAAAATAAAGGTAAAAAGCATGAAAATAAGCAATTTATGATATTAACAATGATCACTCATTCTATCTAAAAATTGAGAATGTAAATTCTCGTTACAAGATATAAAATTTGAATTTACGACTCCAAGAAATGATGTTTTCCACATACTTCCTACAAAACAGAGTTAGTAGGAGAAAGTCAAGAAAATGTCATGTTGAAGGATTAGCATGTATATGTATGTATATATATATATATATATGTGTGTGTGTGTGTATATATATATATGTGTGTGTGTGTGTGTATATACACACACACACACACACACACACACACACATATATATATATATATATATATATATATATAAGAGCTAAATGAGAGCATACATATTTACAGTATAAGAATAACATCCTAAGTTTTTATGAAAATTGAATGTGACAATGCTCAATGAAGGTAGAAGGAATAAATGCAGGTTTACAACTGACATTGATATGTGCTATAAGATGTTGAATTTATTGTTACACATGTTTGGCAAACCAATGTGAAGAGAGATTAAGGAACAGTAAAACACTTCATTGTGCGGATCAGAAATTAAAAGGGGCAATTGAAAATTCCTACTCAACAATAAGTGATGACACAACAATGCTCAACTTAAACTTGGTTGCAAGACTCAGATGTAAGGCCTAAAGATAAAACATGAATTATAATGCACTACTTGACATACTATACTGCCCTAATGCTAACTATATATACCCACACTGCCTAATATACTATTAACACGATCTAACCATATAGTGTTTTGATCTAGCTGAGTGAGACTAATTCATACGAACTGTTAACGTACATGTAATACAATTCATCTGATCCTTGCTGCTAACACCCAACCATTATCTAATACATTTGACCTAATAGATTCATAATACAAACTACCAACTCCCACAATGCTAATACACATACTAACTCATACTACTGACAAACAACACAGATTACCACACTATTTCATTGTTCAACACACTATATTATTCATACAGGACTTTCACACATACATTGTCAACTCAGATTTACTAACACACACTCAACACCAAGATATTAACATATGCCAACCACTATTGCCAACATACTAATACATCATATGCTAACTTACAGACTAACTAACTTGTTGTGTAAGCTGAATAGCACTCTGATCCGAGTAAACAAGGTGTGTGTACTCACATACTGATATTAACTCACCTAACATTAACACACCGTTAACACAGAGTTACTGATGCATTCAAATTAGCAAAGATTGACACACAACTACTGCTAACAGAATCTTGATGCTACAACCTAAGTCCTGCTAATTCTAGATACGAATCCAATGAACTTTCATACAACTTTTCAGAGATAAGTAGTGAATTGCAATGGAACTTCAATGCAAGATTGTGATAGATTCACAGTTTACAATCAGACTGTACCATAAGCATCAAATGGGAAAGATTTCTTCCTTTTGAACTGGAAAAAGAATAATAAAAGAAAGAAAAAAAATGTAAGTATAAACGAGAATAGTAATCTATACAATGTATTTTGCTATATTGGACACATGTATTCATGTATATATTAATATTTACCTAAAATTATGCAAACATTACTGTTGTTACCCCCTTAACACACTCATGGTATACTTTCCCAGTGTCCAATTCATTGTAGGGACCTTAAACAATATATAACCCAGGAAATACTTACCTGATTAGCCCTTTTCTCAGACCACGTGCATTCATCTCAGCAACATGAAATCAGACTGTGTAACTGATAATAAGCATAGGGAAAATGAAACAGTGGAAGCATCTTGTAGTAGAAGTTGTGTGACCAAACGTGAAAAGAGGAAAGGCAGGACAGTCCACAGAGATCTGTTGGGACTAACAAGTGGGATCTTCAACTCTTATGGTTCATCCAAAGCAACCAACGCCTCAGGAGGGTCATAGGATCTCCTCTGCAGAGGAACAAAGAGTTAAATTTTGCACTTTCTGCATTTTTAATTAGTCCCACAGCTATTCAGCTAAACAAATGATCCAAACTGACTGTCGCCAGACTGAACTTTGCCACTAACTTCCAAAAATAATCAAGCAGTCGGGCACATGCTCAATATGATGAAGCTGGGTTTCAAATTATGCTTTAACTGTAAATGAACATACAAAAACAATGATATAATCATAAGATTAGAGAATATAATCAGACAAATTAAACACAGAGGAAAATGCTGATTGAGAAGATCAAATGGTGGCTCCTCTCCAGATCCAGCACAGACACTGAATCTCATACCTGTCTGTTCTGTTTTCAGCAACACCCTGCTAAATCTTAACGAGATCATCTTGGACATAATCAAATGAAGATGAATTTTGTCTACCCACGTTATGTACCATGGCCCTCAGACAATTGTTTAACAAGGGAAAAAGCACAAAATCCATGATAAATATAGCTTTATTCTAAATAGAGAACACAAAGATCTGGAGTGGCTGTAGCATGTGTTTTATCAGAATGATATAAAGGCCTGCACTGGATAATCTGACCACCTCTCCTTCACTGAGAGTTCCAGACTTGCAACATTGAGAGGGGTACTTGGCACAGCTTGGTGGCAAATCAGTTTATTCTTGAGATGGCCCAGGAAGCGACACAGGACTGGTATCAACTTCTGAAGTATTCTTTTGATGTAAGGAAAGCGTCCCTCTTCTGTTTAAAAGTCAGGAAAGGGACGCTACACCCTGTGCAACAATGTGGTGACACCTCACACAATAGTGCCATTGATCAGTAATGCTAATAGAAAAAAAAGAAACAATGATGAAAGATATCAGTAGGGAATAAATAAGAGGCATAAATCTGAAATCAATTTAACGATACAGGGGAAATGAAATAGTAAGATTTTACTAGATTTAATATGTAATCAAGGAATCAGAAGATTTAAACAATTGTTACTGAAACAAGTGTATGAGCAAATTGAGTGAATCCCTGGATTTAAACACACATTAACAAAACCGAATACATTGGCCCTGAAAGTATTTGCGAAGACGACATTCTTGAAACTTGAAAGACATGTTATCCAGCATAAAATAACTATTCCCAATAGTGCACTTGCTTCCGAATAAAGAATCTGATATTATGCCGCAGATAATCACGATTTCTCGATAACAAGAGGTGGATCTGCCGCAAACTGATTTATGGTTGCCTTCTTTTCGGCTATCTGCAATGGAAATTTTCCACGCACCTTGCACGATGGGATCAAGTCCTACACCATGAACTCACTTGATTCCTGAAACTAGATGCTTTTCCCAAACTGCAGCAGAACCTAATGAATTTCTGATGACGATTTTATTGAGAGAGATCATACTCAAATACTAAGAGAATGAAAATTGTTAAAAGAAACAAAAGATGATAAACACAAAGTCTAAACCAAAAGAAATATAAGATCAATCCTTAAGTAATCATTCACACACATCACAAAATGGGAAGAACCAGATTACCTTGCTGTATACCGAATTTATGCTATTCTCATACTCTCATGTCAACAGAGGATCATGAACAAAATGGAGTTTGAACACCCCAGATGTTGAAGTCAAGACTGAAAAACCTTAGATAAGCTCCTTATAGACACATGCAGCATGATACAGACAGTGAGAAGACAAAATTCAATCTCTCTTTTTGTTTTCAGAACATGAATTTCTTAATACCAAAAATCAACGTGAGCTATTGAGAATAAGGCTAGACAGGAGATGATATAGATTAAAGATAAAGGAAAATTAATGACAACCAATGAAAACAGCAGATCTATTGTCAAAAGAAAGATTGAGATGCAGAGAAAACAAGAGAAAAGAAAACAAGCGATAAAGGAGAATCTCGTTCTTAGCAATTTAAATTCATCACTTCCTTTTCACAGTAGCTTGATAAACTGTTCTCAGTAGATCAACCTTCAGCGAATCGACCTCGGCATCTTGGCTTCTTACCAAGCAGACGAATAAACTTTACAATCCAGTGTTGGTATGCTGGTTCAGTCCCATTACTGATGGGATTTACGAGAGACACATTGATAATAAAAACTGAAGAAAAATCTAAGATGACAGCAAATCTAAGACAAATGATGAATATAAACACAAGTAAAGGAACTTTCACAATGCTAACACAGTGTTTGATCTACCATACCTAGGATCAATGGAGCAGAGGAGTATAAGTATGAATCACAAAATATCTCCAGGAATTACGATCAACGGAAAAGAGTAAAGGAAAGTAAAGATAAAGAAGAACGAACAAACAGGAAATCTAACCGCGATGCTACCTAAGAATTGAAAGAAACGTAAGTCTCTTGTTAAAGGGAAAACATAAATTAGATACAAAAAGGGAAATGGAAATAAGGAAAGGAAAACGAATGTAGGAATTTGGAGGGATTTCGTTAATTTTGCATATCTACGAACCATACTTGCTATATGCAAGTTGATATCATAAGGCATGCGTTAATAGATCAAAATAAGAAAAGCTAAAGAAAATCGATATAAAAAAAGAAGAAAAACAGAGAGAAGAAGGAGGGAATCTCACCGTGGTTCTGCAGAAACCTTCGATGGCGTGGCTGTAAACACCCCAAATTTTCACTCACCTTCTTGACATCGCCCTCAATCGGCACATTTCAGTTCTTCGGAATCAATGAAGGGCAAAATGGTCATTTTCTGAGATTGAACCATGCAGAAAGTCTAAAATTTCATTCTTGAGCCTCAAAATTTCTATATTTAGGTTCAGAGACATCTTCAAATTACAAATTCTCCAAATCTCATGCTTAACCAAAAGTCAGAATTTTCAAATTCAAGTTCAGAATGGCAACTTTGTAGGACATGTCTTTTGCATAGCATTGCACAAGCATTTCATATCATTTCACTGCACAACATGTCATTTTGAGATCCAGAACTCCCGATTTTCAAAAATGTCAATCCAGATTCGAGTTTTTAATATTTCAAAGATAATTTTAAAACCCTGGGTTTTCAAATTTGCCAATCTTTCCCATTTTACCCCCAGGACTTGGAATTAAAAAAGTTTTCTCAAGAAAACAATCTGGATAGTTGCGATATTTCAAAATTTCGCCAGTTGAAAAGAGGGGGACACAATTCAAAATTCATAAGACCTTATTTCAAACTTTTACAAAAAGGCTCTGAATTTCCCTACTTCTTTCAAAATTTTGCCCCAAAGAACCATTTTCTTCCAAGTTTTGAAATCAAGCCAAATTTTGCTTCGTGTTTTCCAAAAACTAGCCTACCATTATGAAAATTCCAAAATATATCTCACTTGGCTCGGGTTTCAAATAAATGATGTGGGACCCGCCTCGAGGTGGGGTCACACTCAAATTCTAAAAAATTTCTCCTATTTTCAAAACAGGGCCCACCCAAAAGTGGCACCGATTTATAAAATTATTTTATTTTAAATTTTAATAAAATATTTAGTGGGCCCACGTAGGTGGCACCCCACTAAGACTCTTTGCCAAAAGAAAGAATTTTTTTTTTTTGAAATGGCACACCAAAAACCAAATCCGTCTTCTACTCATTTTTTTTTTAATTTTATTACTTTCCAGTCCCAAATGGAGCCACCGTGAAACCCTACCCAAAGTCCCATTACCTAAGTTTTTAAAAAAAGGAGCCGTCTCCCCTCTCAAAACGGCGAGATTTCAAAAAATTTCAAAATCTTGTTTTAAAGGTTATCAAGAAACCAGTTGAGAGGCGTCAGATTTGGAGGAAAAGAGAGGGGGCTAGCTATTAAGAAAGGGGAAGGGCCAAGGAAGAGGGGGTTTCGTTTTGAAATCTATCTCTTGGCTCCCCTTTTTTGCCACTTTCTCCCTCGGCTAGCAGGAGACCGGCCATTAAAAAGGAAAGGGGCCAACCCCAAAAGAGCCCCAATACAGAGCGGTCGGCAATTTCTCTTGAAGGGGGTTCAATCCCCTTATCATTTTTTCTCTTCTAGCAGAGAAGGCGATTTCCTGGACCCTATCTCCCACTCCCCCATTATCGCATCTACTCCTCTCTACCAGCAGGAGGGGAATGTTCGACTGCTTCTCCCTCTCTATCGCTGGAACCCGCCTGGGATTACATTCCTTCCTTCCTTCCAGCAAGAGAGGGACCCAAGATTCCAGCATTTCCTCTGGTTTCTCTTCATTTTCCAGACTCTCTCTTCTTTTAACGCCCTTCTCCAGGACTGATAGAGAAGTCCTTCCATTCTGCTGATTGAAGACAGTAGGCTTCCTCCATCATCCGGCAAAAGATCTCCAAAGAGGCGACCGAGGAGTGCGTTGCCCCATGTCCTTCCCCCTTTTTTTTGTGAAGTCTGACCCATCTCTGAAGGGGATGCCAGCAGCAGCCTCCACTTAGCTAAGGTAAAGGCCTTTTTTTTTCGTTTTATTATGCATCTACAAAAACTAAGTGTTGTGTTCATGCCATAAGCATTGCAGATCCATTGCAGCAGCTGAGGCGGTTGAGCATCCCTGTTTTCTGCATCAAGAACCGATAATACTTCTCAATGGTATTATCGATTCAATATGAAGATCATTACCCCACCAAATGATTCCCTTTAAAAAAAAAAAACTTCTGTATGATTTGGTCCAGCATCATAAATATTTCAAAAGATTTTTTTTTTTACTTCACCTCAATTCATGATTTCCTATACATATCTAGTTCCTCTTGTTATACACCCGTGCTTTATCATCCCAAAGGATTGTTTTATCACAAATTTTGGTTCTTCAGCATGTTATTGAGGCCATGATTAAGATTTTTGTGTTAGCGTTTGACAATTTCCTCATTATCGCCTGATTTTCTCATCAAAATTTGAGTCGTAAATCTTTTATATGTCATTTTTTTTTTCTGTATGAGCTAAGAGTTTCGGTTAAAATGTCTGCCTATCGTGGGGTAATGTGATGGCTGGTAAGGCTTATCATACAGCAAGTGGTGCTCTTAACCCAAGCACTACATTTTTTTTTGCGTCAACCATGTTTAAATCTGCATAGTCTCACGGTTTCATATGTTTTCCTTTTTTTTTAGAAAATTTCATATCCTGTATTCACTTGTTATGCATTTCTCAAAATGTGAAAGAGTTGAGCATTTTATGACTCGTTGTGCACTATTGAATTTCTCCAATCATTGACATAGAACTGAAATGTTATAATGTTCTGATGCTGATGAATGTAGTATGGATTTGTTTAAGCATTGTTGTTCCATTTGACTCTAGTTTCTTATGTTATCATGTCTCACAATTTTGTACCTTCATCCAGGTGATTTAGCTTAGTTTAGTCCTTTTCTTTTGCTATTTTGGAATGCCCTGCGTATGTGGCATATGCAGTAACAGTCATGACCCCTTATGAAATCTTTAGTGCAAATGAAGTTATATATCTTGTTTTGTTCAGATTAGTGAAGCTGTTTGGGTTTGGAAAATATGGAATTTAAAGCTGAAAGACATGCATCTGAAACTTTGTTATGCTAGTTCCATTATTACTTTCATAAGTTACATCAGAGGTTGAATGCTTGTTATCTGATGCACCTACTGCTTGACTATGTTGGCTCATAGCAAAATACTTCAAAAACAAATTCCTGGTATATTACCATAATGTAAGTGCTTACAAATATTGCAAATCCTAATGATGCCCTTGACAATTTTAGACTCGTGGATACCTGAATTACATAAACCATTATATGATACAGTTGAGAGATAAGCTATCATATACTGGAGGCACTTGGAAATCAGAATTTCTTCATTGATAATCAACATTCAGCAGAAAACATGCACACAACCATCCAGTTGCACATGTGCATGCATCCATGTGCCATTACAACACACATGGCACATTTTAGGGTCTCCAACATAGTTTAAGGTTCCCTTTAGAGAAAAATTCCCAAAACACTATGAATGTTTAAGTCAACTGGATCATTGCAGAGAGAGAGAGAAAGAAACAGAAAAACAGGGGATAACATGTCTTCAATTGTAGGAAGGTGTTTATATATATAGTTATCCATACACATATGTATACATATGCATATCTTCATTATACATTTACATATGTTTCCTTGTATATCTCGTACTAACCTACTTTTGCAGGAAAAGTTTGGGAGATGCCAAGTCCTTTTGATTCCTTTTTTTTTCCATTTTATGTCGAAATTGTAATGATCAGATGTACATTTGGAATAATATTTACTTTCACAGCTTAGATTAGGATGCATATCATGTAGTTTGATTTTGCAATATCCTGACTTTGTGATTCATGCATTTTATTTCAAAAGTACTATGGATGTACACGAATGACACGTGCATCAACTCTTAGGGAGTTGATGAACTCGGTGGAGTCCATATTTACGGCCCTAGTCGGAATATGGATGAGACCCAGATCCATCATCTTTCTACTAGTCACATTGAGCCTACACTCTTAGGCTATCTTAAAATGCACATCATATTTCTAATATTTTCAAAGTATTGTGCATTAAATCAACTAAACTCTGAACATATTCATGGCCACAGTCAGAATATGTGAAGGATTTATTTTGACTTAATGCACATTTTTCCAACAAATTTCTTAGAAAATCTTTCAAAGTGCATTCATTCACTCATATCATTTGCATCATGAAATCATTGGTTTTCTCAGAATTTTCACAAGAAAATTCCATTCTCAAGAAATCAATTTCATAAGAAACTCTGAGGATTTTCCAAAATCGGTTTTCCCAAGTTAAGCTTTCACAGTTTTCCATGGAAACTAGTTTCTCAAGAAAATTCAAAGGTGGATTTCCAAAATCAAAGTTTTCCCTCTATTTTCCCTGGAAAATGTTGTTTTCTTAAGATTTTCAAAAGAGTTTTCCAATCTTTCTCAAGAATCAAAAAAATCAAAATTTCAAGGGTTTTAAGGCTAAGATTCCCAAGATTTCGATTTCCCAAGTTCAATTTTCTTCTCCAATAAGTTTTCCTGTAATTTTTCCATCATTTTCCTAAGAAAATTCTCAAAGTCTGAGTTTTTCTGAGAAGTGTTTCCCTTTTCAAATGTTCACCTTTTTTTTTCTCAAGAATCACTTCTATTTTCCCAAGATTTTCAACTATTTCTGATCTTCTCACATCTTTATGAACTTTCCCATGATTTCAAAAACCCCTTTTCATCTGAGTTTTCTGAGAAATTGACCTTTTTCTTGAGAAATGTTTTTCAACTCCAAAGTTTTCCAAGCATACATCATAGTTTTCCAACTTATATTTTCCAAAATCTCATAGCACATGCCTGAATTCTCTGTGCATTTAGGATAGAACATGATTTTAATGATTTAACTAAGCCAAGCACGGTTTTGGTCCTTGGTTCGATTACCCCTGTTAAAGGCGGCAGGAACGGTCGAACCTCGTACTGACAGGTCGAGCCCCATCCCATGGATTTTCCAGCAATTTTCAAAACGGAGGCAAGTATTTCAAAACAATTTCCAAAATCCGGTCAAGTTTGAATCGCGAAAGCATTTCCCTTTCTCTTCCGCAAGGAAGGGAAGACGGGGGAAAATTTCGCGACGATAACAGGTTTGGCGACCGTGATGGGACCTGTCCTTGTCTAACTTAAATTGTGCTTGACTTAGTTCAATTATCAAAATTATGTTCACAAAAGGTCAGCTCTTTTACTTTCTGATATCATGTGAGCCTAGGAGCCTAGATTCTGATCTAGCTGACATCGACTGCATATAGACTAGGCATGGTTTGGTAGGACCAGATTGAGGAGGAATTTTCATGCTCACATAGACTTAGGTCTAAATGCAACCCTCCTCAATTTAGGATCTGAATGCAAACAATGGATGTTTCTTCAAAGATTTTCAAAATTTATCTCTCTAGGATTTAGAGCCCTCTATTTCTTGCATGTGATCATTTTTTCAAAATCTCCCTTACCTATCATTACCCGGTCTTCACGTTGCTGGGCTCTCTTCCAGAACCCTAGTTCGGGACAGAGCCTCACAACTGGGCCAATTATTTGGGTTAACGCCCCCCTACCACGTACCGCGGGCCACAGTCCGAAGTATATCGGTAGGCGCTCAAGGATGTTGGAAAACCTTACCTTAGAACCAGAGTTGAAATTCTATGCCACGTACCTCGAATTTCGATTCGGGTATATCGGCATAACTGGATTGGACAAAGATGATCTGAACCTAGAGTTAGGATTAGGGTCCTACAGCTGTTTTCAAAATGATGCATCTAGAGTCAGCCTTTTAGGGAATGTTGAATGTGCATAAATGTTTGTGCAGGATGTGATTGTATGTGTGTGATTTCCTCAATTTCTTATATTTCTCAATGTTTTCCAACTCATTAGGCCTTTTTCAAAAATATCCTTATTTTCCACAAGATCTTTTTCTTAAAACCTTGGATGATTTTCTCAAATATCCCATTTCTTTCAAAACTCCAGGTGATTTTTCCTTCTTCCGTTCTACTGGATCTCGAATTTCCAGCTGCATTTTATCCTGCCTGCAATTTTTCAAAATCATATGTTTCTCTCCTTGAATTTTTAATTCTTTTGTCTATTTGCAAAATTCTTCATCATATTTTTCTCGTGCATACCTTGATTACTGCGGTGGAAATTGTTTACCCACTCGCCTTCTCCTTATTCTAAATCCATTTGCAGATTGTTTTTCCAAGAGATATCTCTTTCCTTCAAAATGGTGTTTTTTTTTCCTCGTGGTTGACGACCTCGCCTAGGTAACAAGGCACATTTTCCGTTGTTATTTCTCTTACAAAGAATGACAACACAATTGTCGTGATTTCAGCGGCGACTCCATCCCTAGTAATGGGATATTCTTCCAATTGTCTACCACATCATCAATAATCATTTTTTTTTCCAATCCAAAATTTCCTTAGAGTCTAATCAAAACTTCATCCTGCAGAGAGCATCCACAACATTTGATGGTTCGAACAAGGTCAGGAAAAAGAACCACATCATCTCAGTACTCGTCGGCCTCAGAAGAAGAGATGTACTCCCCGCGATCCGAGAGGAGTCAAGAGCAGCAGCAAGGGGAGGATGGCATAGACCCACAGATGTATGCCATGTTCCAGAAAATGATGACCAAAATGATGAGTGAACAGGCTGGGACCAGTGCAGAGAAGAACCCATTCAGAGAGAAGTTCCATGGGCACAAGGATAAGAAGACTTCCTAGAAGCAGGTTCAGCCAGAGGAAATTTCAGATGAATCAGAATCAGAATCAGAGGAAGTGACCGATGAAGAATATGAGGTGCCTCCGACATTTCAGAAACAGGGCCGAGAACAAAGGAGGAGTCACAAATCAAAGAATCAAGTTGCAGAAGAGCCCCTGCAGTCACAGTTCAAAGAAATGGCCAAAGTTGTTAAAGACCTGCAAGCTCGCGACAAGGGCAAGAAAGTCTTCACTAACGAGGATTTTTATGATGGATTAGAAGGAGACGAAGATCTGGAAAATCTGCCCCACAAGTTCATCAAGTTCGATGGTTCTGGTGATCCCAAAGCCCACCTCGCCATGTTCTTCGCCGAATGCTCCAAATTCAAGAGAGACAATAGGGCCCTATTTCTCTGTTTTCCTCGTAGCCTAGAAGGCACTGCCACCAAGTGGTACTCCGAGCATATCAATCCAATCGAGTTGCGAGAATTCGATAAGGTGGTCAACCTATTCATTGAGCGATTTCTGTTCAATACTGAAGCGCTCCCAACATTGATCCATCTCTGCAATCTAAGGCAGAATGAAAATGAAAAGGCAAGGGACTTCATTCGCAGATGGAGAGAGACCTGCAACAAAATGAAGGATCCTATATCAGAGAGGCATGCTTTATCGCTGATCCTGAACAACTTCTCACAACCTTTGAGAAGTCTTATCTCCACCTCGCCTTCCAAGTCTTTCATAGAGCTTACTGAACGAGCCGAGTGGCTCGAGATGGGGTTGGAGAACGGTGTCTACGATGGTATCACCCTCGTCAAGAACAATCTAGATCCAAAGAAAAAGGCAAATTTCACCTCCTCCGCCAACATCAGCCGCAATGATAACAAGGGTAGTAAGGGCAACCATGCGGATCGAGAGGAAAGACAGAATAGCAAGCTATCTCAGCCCAACTTTCCATAAAAGGAAAAGATAAAGCGTGAAGGTTGGAGTAATGATCGTGTGTTCACTCCTCTCAAACAAACACTCGAAGAAGCCCTTGAATTCATGCTGACTAAGAGATTAGTGAAGCTCCCAAAGGCCACAACTCCTCCCACCATCATGGGAAGGTTCAGGAATCAGTTTTGCAAGTTCCATCGGGTAGTGGGGCATGACATTGATCATTGTTTTGTCTTCAAAAATATTGTTCAGGATTGCATTGACAAGAGCCTCCTTGCTGAAGAGGAAGAAGAAGACGAGCTGGCCATCTTGACCAAACCTTTCCCAGATCATTCAGAAAATTGACGATGCTAAAGTTTCCTGCTTTCTTCATTTCGTTTTGCCAGTCACCTCGTAAGGGCAAGTCCGCCCAGTTTTTGCAACCTTTTGTCGAGTGCTTATAACTATGCAGTCTTTTTGTTATCAGTTCTGATTATCAATAAAATATCAAATTTCTTCATCCAATACTTCTTTCTTTTGCCCCATTAGGGCACCTATTTTCGTTTTAAAGAATCTTCTTTGCCTATTCTTTTCAAGATGAGGGGCAATCCCAACATCATTCATGAGAGAAATGAAATTACCTAGGAGGGTTTTTCAAAAATCGTAAAATTCTTGAAAATTTTCTATAAACATATTCGTTATGATCACCCAAAAGTTTAATGTTTCGTTCCAATCTTTTTCAAAAATCAACCATTGCGGTGATCTTCTTTTCTTAAATTGGTTTCGAACCATTATCTTTTACAATCAAACCTTGTATTGATTTTCTTTTCCAAAATTATTGTTAAACCAATTTGTTTTCAAAATCGACCCTCATGATGATCTCTCTTCAAAATCAACCCTCGTGTTGATTCCCCTTTCAAATATCAGCTCTCACGCTGATCATTATTCAAAATCAACCTTGCAGTTGATTTTCTTCCCAAAATGATTTCTCACTTTCAAAATAACATTCTCCTTTTACTTTAAAGATCCCATGTGCAAACACTTTCTCACTTCTCATTTTGCTTTTATCATTTCAAAGGGATAACATAATTCTGTTTCCTTTCCTCGATTTTTAAGCATCAATAAAATTTATTAAATTCGCCAATAATTTGGCACCATTTTTCGTCTCTTTCCTTTTCACAAACATGTCTCTTGTAAAGAACAATCTTGAGTACGTCTCTCAATCAAGAAGCATGTCACCTTATTCCTCGATTATCCTTCTTCGTATTCAAAATCTTTCTCCCTAGTTACACTGGGGCATTTTTTTTTAGAAAAATCTATCTTTACCTCAAAACATCCTGTATGCAGGCAGGATAAACCAATCTCTCATTTTGCATATATATGCACCCACTTGCATTAGTTTTGCATTCATTTACATTTCATGTGCATTTGCATTAAATCTGCATCCATTTTCATTCCTTTTCAGGTTAAGGGATAAACCTGAATCATTTTCCATGAATTTCCAATTTCTATTCATATCCCCGTTCAGGATAAGGGGTTAATCCTGAAAATCAGACCGCATACATCTAAATATGATGATCTTTTTCATTGCAAGTCAAATAATCCAGTCCTCGAACTGGCCATTCTCAAAACTTTCAATCCCAGCTCTCGCACTGTCGATTTTCAAAATTCAATCTTCTGATTAAAGATTTTCCTTTTGAGATTCGAGCCCTGACTCAAACTTTCCTGCTTTCCTTCGAAGATTTGAGTTTTAACTCAAGTTTTCTTTCCTTCAAAATCTGAACTTTCCAGTTTTCCTTTGAGATTCGAGCCACGACTCGAACTTTCCAACTTTCCTCTGAATATTTGAGTTTCAACTCAAAAATCTGAATTGGCCTAGTTTTTCCTTTTAATATTTGGGTTTCGACCCGAACTTTATTTCCTTAGAAACCAAACTTCCTAGCTTTCCTTCGAAGGCTCGAGTTTTGACTCGAATCTTCCAGCTTTCCTTGTAAAACCTGAGTCCTGATTCAGATGGTCTTTCAAAACCAACTTTTAAGTTAGGCTTACCTTCAAAATCCAGTATTTTGCCAGGACTTACCTTCAAAATTCCAACTTCGTATTGGATTTACCTTTGAAATTGAGCATCATCGTCATGGATGTGTCAACTCGGATGTCAAGCGATCTCTTTTACTAAGGATTTCAAGAACACTTTGTCAATTTGTCAATCAATTACCTGTTGATTTCAGAATTTTATTTCACAAAATTTTACCTCAGTTTACCTTCAGTATCACTTCCAAAAAGGCAAAGCTTTTGTGAAGAAGGATTCAAAATCCAAATTCTTTCTATTGGCCAACCAAAAGGATGAAGGATAAATCCTCGATATGGCTAGAAAAGAAGATTCAATGTTTTTGCAAAGCCATAGATGATTGATATTGATCGCAGTCAATGGCACATCTTTAAAGACCATTCTTGTAAAAATGAGGCAGTGGAAATATCTTGCGTGCGAGAAAAGAGAGAATTCATCCAAGCCCTGTCTCCTCAAAATCACCTAAGCTGTAGTTAAATATCCGCAAAAGGGATCTCTCACTTGTCGTCCAGATGAAGGCAAATTAAGCGAGTAGACCCCCGGGGCCAAAGAAGATTTGAAACATCTCCAAGATGACGGAGTTTGCGACGGATCCTTTCAGGGAAAGTCCAAAGCACTGTCGAGATGAAGGCAGATGCGATGAACCTCTCGACAATCCCTAAATGATATTTAATTTCAGCTATCATCCAAAGATCTCTAACCCATGAGCCAATACCGTCAAAGAAGGACCGAAACATCTCCAAGTTGAAGGAGTTTGTGACGTACCCCTTCCAAAAAAGAGAGAAAGAGAGGAAAAAGAAAGAGAGAAAAAGTCAGAACATCTCCAAAATGAAGGAGAATGCAACAAAAACCCAAGAGAGCCAAAAGAGCACAGGAAGATTATCATGAGAAAAGCTCCCAGGATATTAAACTGCCACATTTATCAAGAATCTTCTTTAAATTTGTGAAATTCTATTATCAATATCCTTTCATAGATTGCTTTCATGATATCAAATTCTCTTTCCTATTCATATCAAGGAAATTGATAACTTCTTTGAAGAAGGTCAATTGCAAGCAATTTGGATTCTAAATCTTGATTCTATGAAGTCAATCCTATTTGGAGGTAATACTTCAGGTAGAAAAGAAGGAATATTTTCACAACAATAAGCATCATTTTCAATTACTTTGAATCAACAATAAATTTTCAACATTTTGACAATATTTTCTAGCTATCCTGACGTTAAGTGAGAGCTTGATGTCCATATTGATGTATCTTGACCCCTTCGAGAGATTTTCCTTTGTCATCTTTCACATTGTTGAAAGATCCGCCTTATCTCCGAAAGGATAGCCTTTATCATCTTTCACGTTGTTGAAAGATTAGCCTTCTCTCCAAAAGGCTTGCCTTTGTCATCTTTCGCGTTGTCGAAAGAATCACCTTGTTCCTTTGGATTACCTTTGTCATCTTTCGCATTGTCGAAAGAATCGCCTAATTCCTTTGGATTACCTTTGTCATCTTTCGTGTTGTCGAAAGAATCGCCTTATTCCTTTGGATTACCTTTGTCATCTTTCGCGTTGTCGAAAGAATCGCCTTGCTCCTTTGGATTACCTTTGTCATCTTTCGCGTTGTTGAAAGAATCGCCTTCTTCCTTTGGATTACCTTTGTCATCTTTCGCATTGTCGAAAGAATCGCCTTGTTCCTTTGGATTGCCTTTTGTCATCTTTCGCATTGTCGAAAGAATCGCCTTGTTCCTTTGGATTGCCTTTTGTCATCTTTCGCATTGTCGAAAGAATCGCCTTGTTTCTTTGGATTACCTTTGTCATCTTTCGCATTGTCGAAAGAATCGCCTTGTTCCTTTGGATTTCCTTTTGTCATTTTTCGCATTGTCGAAAGAATCGCCTTGTTCCTTTGGATTGCCTTTTGTCATCTTTTGCATTGTCGAAAGAATCGCCTTGTTCCTTTGGATTGCCTTTTGTCATCTTTCGCATTGTCGAAAGAATTGCCTTGTTCCTTTGGATTGCCTTTTGTCATCTTTCGCATTGTCGAAAGAATCGCCTTGTTCCTTTGGATTGCCTTTTGTCATCTTTCGCGTTGTCGAAAGAATCGCCTTGTTCCTTTGGATTACCTTTTTCATCTTTCGCATTGTCGAAAGAATCGCCCTTTTTCTTCGGATTATCTTTTGTCATCTTTCGCGTTATCGAAAGAATCGCCTTGTTCCTTTGGATCGCCAGCGTTCATCTTTCGCATTGCCGAAAGAGTTGCCTTATTCTTCGTTGAAAAAATTGACTTATTCATCTTTTGCGTTGTCAAAAGAGTTGCCTTACTCTGAAAGAGTTTGCGTTGTCTGTCTTTCGCGTTGCCGAAAGAGTTACCTTATTCTCGTCAAAAGATTGCCATATCCATCTTTCGCGTTGTCGAAAGAGTCATCTTACTCTTTATCTTATTCATATTTCACACTGATGAAAAATTCACCGGATCGTCTTGATCATCTTCCAAAATTGCCTCTTACAATTCCATCGCCTCGTTCCTCTTCAAGAAAAGTTGTCTTATTCACCTTCCAAATATTTCATTTTCCGCCCAATCAGGATAAGGGTATAAACTTGAGCCTCATTCAAAGAGGTATTTCATTTTCCGCCTGATCAGGATAAGGGTATAAACCTGAGCCTTATTTAAAGAGGTATTTCATTTTCCGCCCAATCAGGTTAAGGGTACAAACCTGAGTCTCATTTAGATGAGATATCCCATTCCCCAATCAGGTCAAGGGTTAAAACCTGAGCTTCGTTCTAGATGAGGTATTCCTGTCCCATCCAGGTTAAGGGCAAAAACCTGAACTTCGCTATCACAGAGCAAATCTATTTTTTTCTTTATTCTCCATTTCATATCGGCCATCTTCCTCGGGCTAATTTCTTCATACCCAGTCAGATCCTTCTAACTGGGGCATTTTTATATAGCCCAAATTTGGTGTATTTTTCTTTGCCACTAAGCTTGGCCATGAGCCGACTTAGTAGCAAAGAGGGGCATCTGTAAACACCCCAAATTTTCACTCACCTTCTTGACATCGCCCTCAATCGGCACATTTCAGTTCTCCGGAATCAATGAAGGGCAAAATGGTTATTTTCTGAGATTGAACCTTGCAGAAAGTCTAAAATTTCATTCTTGAGCCTCAAAATTTCTATATTTAGGTTCAGAGACATCTTCAAATTACAAATTCTCAAAATCTCATGCTTAACCAAAAGTCAGAATTTTCAAATTCAAGTTCAGAATGGCAACTTTGTAGGACATGTCTTTTGCATAGCATTGCACGAGCATTTCATATCATTTCACTGCACAGCATGTCATTTTGAGATCCAGAACTCCCGATTTTCAAAAATGTCAATCCAGATTCGAGTTTTTAATATTTCAAAGATAATTTTAAAACCCTGGGTTTTCAAATTTGCCAATCTTTCCCATTTTACCCCCAGGACTTGGAATTACAAAAGTTTTCTCAAGAAAACAATCTGGATAGTTTCGATATTTCAAAATTTCGCCAGTTGAAAAGAGGGGGACACAATTCAAAATTCATAAGACCTTATTTCAAACTTTTACAAAAAGGCTCTGAATTTCCCTACTTCTTTCAAAATTTTGCCCCAAAGAACCATTTTCTTCCAAGTTTTGAAATCAAGCCAAATTTTGCTTCGTGTTTTCCAAAAACTAGCCTACCATTATGAAAATTCCAAAATATATCTCACTTGGCTCGGGTTTCAAATAAATGATGTGGGACCCGCCTCGAGGTGGGGTCACACTCAAATTCTAAAAAATTTCTCCTATTTTCAAAACAGGGCCCACCCAAAAGTGGCACCGATTTATAAAATTATTTTATTTTAAATTTTAAATTTTAAATTTTAATAAAATATTTAGTGGGCCCACGTAGGTGGCACCCCACTAAGACTCTTTGCCAAAAGAAAGAATATTTTTTTTTGAAATGGCACACCAAAAACCAAATCCGTCTTCTACTCATTTTTTTTTTAATTTTATTACATTCCAGCCCCAAATGGAGCCACCGTGAAACCCTACCCAAAGTCCCTTTTTTACCTAAGTTTTTCAAAAAAGGAGTCGTCTCCCCTCTCAAAACAGCGAGATTTCAAAATCTTGTTTTAAAGGTTATCAAGAAACCAGTTGAGAGGCGTCGGATTTGGAGGAAAAGAGAGAGGGCTAGCTATTAAGAAAGGGGAAGGGCCAAGGAAGAGGGGGTTTCGTTTTGAAATCTATCTCTTGGCTCCCCTTTTTTGCCACTTTCTCCCTCGGCTAGCAGGAGACCGGCCATTAAAAAGGAAAGGGGCCAACCCCAAAAGAGCCCCAATACAGAGAGATCGACAATTTCTCTTGAAGGGGGTTCAATCCCCTTATCATTTTTTCTCTTCTAGCAGAGAAGGCGATTTCCTGGACCCTATCTCCCACTCCCCCATTATCGCATCTACTCCTCTCTACCAGCAGGAGGGGAATGTTCGACTGCTTCTCCCTCTCTATCGCTGGAACCCGCCTGGGATTACATTCCTTCCTTCCTTCCAGCAAGAGAGGGACCCAAGATTCTAGCATTTCCTCTGGTTTCTCTTCATTTTCCAGACTCTCTCTTCTTTTAACGCCCTTCTCCAAGACTGATAGAGAAGTCCTTCTATTCTGCTGATTGAAGAGAGTAGGCTTCCTCCATCATCCGACAAAAGATCTCCAAAGAGGCGACCGAGGAGTGCGTTGCCCCTTGTCCTTCCCCCCTTTTTTTTTGTGAAGTCTGACCCATCTCTGAAGGGGACGCCAGCAGCAGCCTCCACTTAGCTAAGGTAAAGGCCTTTTTTTTCGTTTTATTATGCATCTACAGAAACTAAGTGTTGTGTTCATGCCATAAGCACCGCAGATCCATTGCAGCAACTGAGGCAGTTGAGCGTCCCTGTTTTCTGCATCAAGAACCGATAATACTTCTCAATGGTATTATCGATTCAATATGAAGATCATTACCCCACCAAATGATTCCCTTTTAAAAAAAAAAAAAAAACTTTTGTATGATTCGGTCCAGCATCATGAATATTTCAAAAGATTTTGTTTTTTACTTCACCTCAATTCGTGATTTCCTATACATATCTAGTTCCTCCTGTTATACACCCATGCTTTATCATCATAAAGGATTGTTTTATCACAAATTTCAGTTCTTCAGCATGTTATTGAGGCCGTGATTAAGATTTTTGTGTTAGCTTTTGAACATTTCCTCATTATCGCCTGATTTTCTCATCAAAATTTGAGTCGTAAATCTTTTATATGTCATTTTTTTTTCTGTATGAGCTAAGAGTTTCAGTTAAAATGTCTGCCTATCGTGGGGTAATGTGATGGCTGGTAAGGCTTATCATACAGCAAGTGGTGCTCTTAACCCAAGCACTACATTTTTTTTGCGTCAACCATGTTTAAATCTGCATAGTCTCACGGTTTCATATGTTTTCCTTTTTTTTTTAGAAAATTTCAAATCCTGTATTCACTTGTTATGCATTTCTCAAAATGTGAAAGAGCTGAGCATTTTATGACTCGTTGTGCACTATTGAATTTCTCCAATCATTGACATAGAACTGAAATGTTATAATGTTCTGATGCTGATGAATGTAGTATGGATTTGTTTAAGCATTGTTGTTTCATTTGACTCTAGTTTCTTATGTTATCATGTCTCACAATTTTGTACCTTCATCCAGGTGATTTAGCTTAGTTTAGTCCTTTTCTTTTGCTATTTTGGAATGCCCTGCGTATGTGGCATATGCAGTAACAGTCATGACCCCTTATGAAATCTTTACTGCAAATGAAGTTATATATCTTGTTTTGTTCAGATTAGTGAAGTTGTTTGGGTTTGGAAAATATGGAATTTAAAGCTGAAAGGCATGCATCTGAAACTTTGTTATGCTAGTTCCATTATTACTTTCATAAGTTACATCAGAGGTTGAATGCTTGTTATCTGATGCACCTACTGCTTGACTATGTTGGCTCATAGCAAAATACTTCAAAAACAAATTCCTGGTATATTACCATAATGTAAGTGCTTACAAATATTGTAAATCCTAGTGATGCCCTTGACAATTTTAGACTCGTGGATACCTGAATTACATAAACCATTATATGATACAGTTGAGAGATAAGATATCATATACTGGAGGCACTTGGAAATCAGAATTTCTTCATTGATAATCAACATTCAGCAGAAAACATGCACACAACCATCCAGTTGCACATGTGCATGCATCCATGTGCCATTACAACACACATGGCACATTTTAGGGTCTCCAACATAGTTTAAGGTTCCCTTTAGAGGGAAATTCCCGAAACACTATGAATGTTTAAGTCAACTGGATCATTGCAGAGAGAGAGAGAAAGAAACAGAAAAACAGGGGATAACATGTCTTCAATTGTAGGAAGGTGTTTATATATATAGTTATCCATACACATATGTATACATATGCATATCTTCATTATACATGTACATATGTTTCCTTGTATTTCTCGTACTAACCTACTTTTGCATGAAAAGTTTGGGAGATGCCAAGTCCTTTTGATTCCTTTTTTTTCCATTTTATGTCGAAATTGTAATGATCAGATGTACATTTGGAATAATATTTACTTTCACAGCTTAGATTAGGACGCATATCATGTAGTTTGATTTTGCAATATCCTGACTTTGTGATTCATGCATTTTATTTCAAAAGTACTATGGATGTACACGAATGGCACGTGCACCAACTCTTAGGGAGTTGATGAACTCGGTGGAGTCCATATTTATGGCCCTAGTCGGAATACGGATGAGACCCAGATCCATCATCTTTCTACTAGTCACATTGAGCCTACACTCTTAGGCTATCTTAAAATGCACATCATATTTCTAATATTTTCAAAGTATTGTGCATTAAATCAACTAAACTCTGAACATATTCATGGCCACAGTCAGAATATGTGAAGGATTTATTTTGACTTAATGCACATTTTTCCAACAAATTTCTTAGAAAATCTTTTAAAGTGCATTCATTCACTCATATCATTTGCATCATGAAATCATTGGTTTTCTCAGGATTTTCACAAGAAAATTCCATTCTCAAGAAATCGATTTCTCAAGAAACTCTGAGGATTTTCCAAAATCGGTTTTCCCAAATTAAGCTTTCACAGTTTTCCATGGAAACTAGTTTCTCAAGAAACTTCTAAGTTGGATTTCCAAAATCAAAGTTTTCCCTCGATTTTCCCTAGAAAATGTTGTTTTCTTAAGATTTTCAAAAGAGTTTTCCAATCTTTCTCAAGAATAAAAAAAAATCAAATTTTCAAGGGTTTTATGGCTAAGATTCTCAGGATTTCGATTTCCCAAGTTCAGTTTTCTTCTCCAATGAGTTTTCCTATAATTTTTCCATCATTTTCCTAAGAAAATTCTCAAAGTCCGAGTTTTCCTGAGAAGTGTTTCCCTTTTCAAATGTTCACCTTTTTTTTCTCAAGAATCACTTCTATTTTTCCAAGATTTTCAACTATTTCTGATCTTCCCACATCTTTATGAACTTTCCCGTGATTTCAAAAACCTCTTTTCATCTGAGTTTCCTGAGAAATTGACCTTTTTCCTGAGAAATGTTTTTCAACTCCAAAGTTTTCCAAGCATACATCATAGTTTTCCAACTTATATTTTCCAAAATCTCATAGCACATGCCTGAATTCTCTGTGCATTTAGGATAGAACATGATTTTAATGATTTAACTAAGCCAAGCACGATTTTGGTCCTTGGTTCGATTACCCCTGTTAAAGGCGGCAGGAACGGTCGAACCTCGTACCGACAGGTCGAGCCCCATCCCATGAATTTTCCCACAATTTTCAAAACGGAGGTGAGTATTTCAAAACAATTTCCAAAATCCGGTCAAGTTTGAATCACGAAAGCATTTCTCTCTCTCTTCCGCAAGGACGGGAAGACGGGGAAAAATTTTGCGACTATAACAGGGGCAAAGGGGGATTAGAATGGATTACCCAGAGATGGCCTGGAATCCTTGAAGTAGCAGATGCTAAACCGTTTAAGACTCCCTCAGCAAACTTGTAAACAACCTCACCTGTAGAGGAGGCACCATGAAGGAGGATCGATGGTAGCCGGCTGCGATTCTACTGAAACTCTGAAATAAGAGTGGTTCCTTTTCCAGATGCTACTGCTGCAGGGTCGGATCTCTTCATATAATGAAGGAGAAAACGTGTAGAGGTTGGGGTGGACCTTCTTTATTGGGGGTTTTTATTTCATTCTCTTGATCAGAGGGAACCTCCGAGAATCGGAAGAAGAGATAGGATGAAGAGATAAAGGAGAAGACGAGAATGAAGGAAAAGGAGAGAAGGATGGAGGATTGATCGTGAAAGAGGGGTGCTGGGGTGATAACAGGTGCCCCTAAAGGTTTGCCTATGCCGGTTTTTAAAGAAGAGGAAGAAGAACCTCGAAGGGCTGCCGTTGTAGATGGGTGGAGGTGCCACGGTTTGTGCGATGGAGGGTTTCCCATGGAGAGAATCAGGAGAGAGAGATTGAAGAGAGAATAGAGGGGGCGGCTCTCTTTCCCCTTTTTCCTTGCGAAGGATTTTCAAACCCTAAAAGAGAGTTTTGCAAAAGACCCCCCTTCGATTTTAAAATTTTTACAAAAAAAGGGCTCCCGAGGTTTTTTGCAAAAAATGATTTTTAAACTCATTTGTTTTTCTCGTAATTTTTCCAATTTTTTGGTTTTTGTGTTATTTCGCATTTTTTAGAATAAAGTCCTAAAAGTTTTACGAGAAGACAAAGATTAAAACTATTTTTTTGTGTTTTTGCAAAAGTATTTATAACAGGGAATTTTTCTGAGATTTAAAAGCCATTTTGAGAAAATTTCTTCAGAAAATGGGTTTATATCCAGATTTAGAGAAAATATTCAAGGTTTAAAGCCTTGAATCGAGAAATACAGAGTTGGGGATCCAATAGAGTACCAGATGAACTGCCCGAGCCATTCAGAAGTATTTTTGTAATTTTAATTTGGAAATCAGACAACGAGGCTCAGATTTGGGTTTAAAACACTGGGTTTGGCTCCAAAATTGAGTTTTAAATGGAATTTGATCCCGAAAATCTGAAGATCAACTGAAAATTAGCTTTGATTTTCTCAGAAAATGGAACCAGGGGTAAAAAGGTTATTTTTGCAAATTTTTGAAAAATTTGGGGTGTTTACACTTTGCCGGTCATATCGAAGATTTTTCTTCGTCCTCTTGGTTGAACAACAGAAAAAAACTTGAATTCAGTTCTCATTTCACAAAAGTCTTGCTCTTTTGAAAATAATACTAAAGGTAGTTGGAGTTAATTCTTTATGCGATGAAAGCTTTGAGATCAACAATGGTTTTTGATAGCAAATTGACAAAAGATTCTTGAAATCCTTAATGAAAGTAATTGCTTGATATCGAATCGACCCGTCCGTGACAAAATTCTCCTCTCTTTTTCCCAAAAAAGAGAGACTCAGGCTTAGCTCTTACCTGAATGGAAAGTTGAAAATACTTCTCTCTTCTCCAAAGAGGAGGTGTTTGCAAAACGGAACTTTCGAAGAGAAATTAAGTTTTCGTCAAAACTCCCTATCTCTAGGCTTCTCTTATGGAAAGGCGGCCGAAAAACAAAGTTGAGAAAGTATCACAGAGGAACGAGTCCATCACACTCTCCCTAGAAGAAGGTCCTCTGTGAAGGGGTTGGCCAAAGATGAGAAAAAAAATAGGGGCCACAAAAAGAAACGAGCTTTCGTCGAAGCTCTCCCTGAAAAAAAAGGGTTCTTTTGTGTAAAGTTGGTTGTTGTTTTGCAAACTGTTCGTGAAGAAAATGAGTCCCTTCAACTCTCCCTGGAAGAGGGTTCTTGCGAATGAAGGATGGTTGCATGCGATAGGAACGAGCTCCCTTGAACTCTCCCTGAAGAGGGTCTTTCACAAGAGAAAAAGATTGATTTTTGACAAAATGATAACCCGAAGGTTGAAATTGAGAATTTAGAGCTTGAATTGTTGATGATTGGTTAGTACAAAGACTGAACCTGGAGTGCTAACCTGATCAGTCAGCCAGACACTAGCACGAGTGCTAGATGTACCAGCACGAGTGCTAGATGTACCAGCACGAGCACTGGATTTGAAGATGTACCAGTACGAGCACTAGGTTTTGAAATTGCACACTAGTACGAGCACTGGGTTCTCGAAAATGCATACCAGTACGAGCACTGGTTTTAAAAAATGCATACCAGTACGAGCACTGGTTTTTGAAAAATGCACACCAGTACGAGCACTGGTTTTCGAAAATGTACACCAGTACGAGCACTGGGTTTTCAAACGTGCATACCAGTACGAGCACTGGTTTTCAAAAATGCCCCAGTACGAGCGCTGGGTTTTAAAAAATGTACCAGTATGAGCACTGGGTTTTTCCAACGAAGAGTTTGAGAAAGAGACCGACATTTGAAGATACTTGAGGATTAAGCGAGAATGACTGTCGGTGTTTCAGGATTATCCCTTATCCTGAAGGGGAAGTTCAGATTTGTCCCTTAACCTGAATAGGAAATGTAAGAAAACTTTGGTCCAAATACGAGCATTGGATTTAAAAGGGGAAATCCAAGTCGGAACCCGGAATCATGAAAATGGAAGATAAAGGGGAAAATCCGAGTTGGAACCCGGTTTTTCAAAATAGAGATAAAAGAGAAAATCGAGTTTTTGAAAACTCGTATTTTCAAAAGAATGATCGGTTCCAACACGAGCGTTGAATCCGATGGGAAGTTCGAGTCAGAACTTGTAACTTCAAACAAAAAGATAAAAGGGAAGACCCGAGTCGGAACCCGGGTTTTCAAAATAAAAGACAAAAGAGAAAACTGAGTTTTTGAAAACTCGAATTTTCAAAGGAACGATCGGTTCCAACACAAGTGTCGAATCCGATAGGAAGTCCGAGTCAGAACTTGTAACTTCAAATGCCATATAAAAGAGAAAAACTCAAGTCGGAACCCGAATCTTTCAAATAATGAAAAAAGGGAAAACCCGAGTTTAAAAACTCGAATCTTCAAAGGAACGATCGGTTCCAACACAAGTGTCGAATCCGATAGGAAGTCTGAGTCGGAACTCGTAACTTCAAACGCCATATAAAAGGAAAAAACCCGAGTCGGAACCCAGATCTTTAAAATAGAGACAAAAAAGGAAAACCCGAGTTTGAAAACTCGAATCTTCAAAGGAACGATCGGTTCCAACACGAGTGTCGAATCCGATAGGAGGTTCGAGTCGAAACTCGTAACTTCAAACGCCATATAAAAGGAAAAAAGCCCGAGTCGGAACCCGGATCTTTAAAATAATGAAAAAAAGGAAAACCCGAGTTTGAAAACTTGAATTTTCAAAGGAACGATCGGTTCCAACACAAGTGTCGAATCCGATAGGAAGTCCGAGTCAGAACTCGTAACTTCAAATGTCATATAAAAGAGAAAAACTCGAGTCGGAACCCGAATCTTTAAAATAATGAAAAAAAGGGAAAACCCGAGTTTAAAAACTCGAATCTTCAAAGGAACGATCGGTTCCAACACGAGTGTCGAATCCGATAGGAAGTCTGAGTCAGAACTCGTAACTTCAAACGCCATATAAAAGGGAAAAACCCAAGTCGGAACCCGGATCTTTAAAATAGAGAAAAAAAGGAAAACCCGAGTTTGAAAACTCGAATCTTCAAAGGAACGATCGGTTCCAACACGAGTGTCGAATCCGATAGGAGGTTCTAGTCGGAACTCGTAACTTCAAACGCCATATAAAAAGAAAAAGCCCGAGTCGGAACCCGGATCTTTAAAATAATGAAAAAAAGGGAAAAACCTGAGTTTGAAAACTCGAATCTTCAAAGGAACGATCGGTTCCAACATGAGTGTCGAATCCGATAGGAAGTCCGAGTCTGAACTCGTAACTTCAAATGCCATATAAAAGAGAAAAACCCGAGTCAGAACTCGGATTTTGAAAAAAAAAAAACAAAAACCTGAGTCGGAACTCAGATGGGAAGGAAATAATTCCTACCCCAGAGTCGGATTCTAGAAGGATTGACAAAATGTATGAATAGATTCTGACGATGAAGAAGATGAGAGATTCATTTGAGATCTTTGACCCATGATGGTCTAAGATTCGAATCTGACGACTTCAAGATTTTCCCTTATCCTGAAGGAGTATAAAATAAAATTTGATGTGAATTGAATAATTTATGGGGAATAATTCAGGTTTATCCCTTAACCTGAAAGGGAAAAAGAATAAAATTTATAAAAATGGAGAAGAATTTAAAGAAATTTATTGAAAATTTATTTTGGAAAAGAATTCTCATGGGTAGCATCGGTGCTCCTATGAGGGGTATCAAGATTATCCCTTGTCCTGAATGGGAACACCTCGGAGAACGAGCGTCAGGTTTTTCCCTTAACCTGAGCGGGTAAAGAATAAAAAGAATACCTCATGGGACAGAGACATCAGGTTTATCCCTTAACCTGAAAGGGTAAAGAATAAAAAGAATACCTCATGGGAAAGAGGCATCAGGTTTATCCTTTAACCTGAAAGGGTAAAGAATAAAAAGAATACCTCATGGGAAAGAGGCATCAAGTTTATCCCTTAACCTGAAAGGGTAAATAAGTTGATAAATTTTAGAAAAATTGAGGAGAACTTGATAAAAATTGATGAAAACTTGATAAGAATATCAATAAAATGAATGAAACTAATAATGATAACAAGATTAACTGAAAATTTATAAGATTTGAGAAAAACGAGTTTGTCTGATCCTGCCTACATATGGGATCTTGAAAGGGAAATATTTATTTGAAAGATAAGTGAAATTATTTTTGGGAAGAAAATCAACCGCAAGGAGAATGATCAGCGCGAGAGCTAATCTTTGAAAGGGTATCAAACATGAGAGATCATCATGAGGGTCAATTTTTGAAGGCAACGATTTGAAACCTAAGTTTGAAGAAAGAAGATCAACACCAGGGTTGATTTTTTTTATTGTAATGGCTTTGAAAACAAATTTTTTGGGAAGGTAAGATCAACACGAGGGTTGACTCTTCAATGCAATGGTTCAAAACCTATTTTTTTGAAAATATGATCAACACGAGGGTTGACTCTTTAATGCAATGGTTCAAAACCTATTTTTGAAAATATGATCAACACGAGGGTTGATTTTTGAATATAATGGTTTGAAACCCATTTTGGAAGATAAGACCAACACAAAGGTTGATTTTTGAATATAATGGTTTGAAACCCATTTTGGAAGATAAGACCAACACAAGGTTTGATTTTTGAATATAATGTTTTGAAACCCATTTTTGAAAAAAATATGATCAACACGAGGGTGGATTTTTGACAAAGGTTTTTATCAAAAAAAATATTTAAACTTTTTGGTTAGTATAACGAAGACTTTGCAGAAACTTTCAAAATTTTATGATTTTTGAAAAAACCCTCATAGGTAATATCATTTTTCTCATGAATGATGTCAGGATTGTTCCGTATCTTAAAGAGAATAGGAATTTAATGCCCTAGTATGGCAAAAGAAAAAAACATTGGACATCAAAGTCAGAAAATTGGCATTTTATTGGTAAGCAGAAAACTGATAACAATACTGAATATTTACATGCTTTGACCAAAAGGACATAAAAGACGGGGTTGACCTGCCCCTACAAGGTGACTGGGAAAAAGGAGGAAAGTAGGGAAAATTTTGGCATCATCAATTCTCCGAGTGGTCCGAAAGAGTCTAGGTCAGAACTGCAGGCTGCTCCTCTCCTTCCTCTGGTACCAAAATTTCTTTGTCGATGTAATCATGTATGATGTTTTTGAGGATGAAGCAATGCTCTGTGTCGTGCCCCCTTACTCGATGAAATTTGCAGAAACACTCTTTCCATTTTCCCATGGTGATCGAAGGATCAACTCTCCTTGGAAGTTTGATCATATCTTTCGTGAGCAGGTATCCAAGAACCTCCTCGACTGGCTGACCTAGAGGGGAAAACTCACGATCATAACTCCAACCATCATGCTTTGTCTCCTTTGGCTTGCCTGATTTTTGTCGAGAGTTGTCCCTTCTCTGAGAGCTGGACTGAGCATGCTTGGTTAGGGGGATTGGGCACTTTTCTTCTTCGTCTTCAACAAAAAGATTCTTATCAATGCCGTCTTGAATAATGTTTTTGAAGACAAAGCAATGATCAATGTCATGTCATGTCGTTCGATGGAACCCGCAGAATTGGTTCTTGTATTTTCCCATGATAATGGAAGGACTCGTGGCTTTTGGGAGCCTGACTAATCTCTTGGTCAACATGTATTCAAGGACTTTGTCAAGCGGCTCATCCAAGGGGGTGAAATCTCGGTTGTTGCTCAAATCTTTGTGTTTTGGCTCTCCTTGATTCTTCTCCTTCTGCGGAGGACTGGATTGAAACGGTTCATCTTGGTTTCTGCTAAACTTTCCCTTTTGGACTCTAGATTGCTCCAAATTACTGCTTTGATTGCCCGGGTTGCCTTTGTTGCTGCCCCTACTGGTTTTAGAACTTTCTGCACTGCTATCGTTGTGCTTGCTCATTGGGAAGGTGACAGGTGCTTTTTCCTTGGTGGGAGATTTTCCAAAACTGGCTTCAGCCTGCTCGGATAATATCTCAACCATCATCTTTTTGAACAACTGAAATATAGCAGGATCAATCTCATTCTGGTTGTCCTGAACTCCTTCTCTGGCAAACCTCTGAGAGTCCATTTCTCACTTTCTGCTTTTAACTGGTGCTAGAGTGATGCGGTCTTTGATCTTAGTCTGAACCACCCGTTAATACCAAATGCTCTCTCTGTAGGGCAGAATGGGACCTTTTAAAAAGATTTCGGAGGAAATTTTGATATAAGAAGAAATCAAATTGACAAAAGATATCCCACTGTGAACACCCCAAATTTTTCAAAATCTTTTAAATATTCCCCTTTTGCCCCTAAATTCATTTTTTGAGCAAATGGGTCATTTCAAATCTAAATTCCAGTCCATTTCTCAAGTCTTATTGAAATCAAATTCATTTCATATGTTTAAATTGATTTCGGATCTGGATCCATTGTCCAGATCCAAATCTGAATCTCCTTGTCTAAATTTTAAAATAAAATTATAGAAAATACCAAAAATAGCCTTTAAATAGCTCGGATAGTCCATTCGACATCCGTTTGGATCCATCACATTGAATTTCTCGATTCGAGTGTCAAAACTCGAACATTTTCTCAAAACCTGGGTCCAAACCCATTCTTCTGAAGAAATTTCCCCGAAATGGTCTAAAATTCTCAGAAAAATACTTTTTTAAATATTTCTCAGAAAAATACAAAAATTTAGTGTTTAAAACTTTGTTTTCTTTTAAAATCTTAGTTTTCTATAAAAAAAAAAATGGAAAAGCTATATGAAAATAAAAAATTGAGGAAAAGCAAATAGTTTTTAAAACTTGAAAATGGAAATTTTGCCAAAAACCTCATTTTGAGCCATTTTATAAAAATCTTAAAAAAAAGGGGAATCCTTATTTTGGATATTTGAGAAAGGGGAAACGGCCACCTCCCGCACGATCCTCCCTCTCATTCCTACCCTCCATCTTCAACAACTTCTTCTTCTCTGGGCCTTCCATCTTCAACCAATCTCCCGCACAAACTCTCGATTTCCCCTTTAAGAAGAAACCTCTGAGGCTCTTCAATGGATCCATCTTCGACCCCTCCATCCTCTTCTTCTTAATCCGTCTTCTGCCCCTCCATTGTGATATCGGTTCTTCGCCTCTCCTTTTCTGCCATTACATCACCTTCCGATCACCTTCTTCCTTCCTCCTTCCTTCTTCAGCATCTCTGCAAGAACCTGATAAAGGTCGATTGCATCTGGAGGTAAGCAACCTATCCTTTTCTTACTTCTTTAGTATTATTTGTTTTTTTTTCTCTTATTTTTCTGTTGATTCATCGTAGGCAACATTGTATCCTTGCCCTGCTCATAACAGCCTCGATGATGCACCTTGCTATAATAAATCACACGCACCTTATCTCCATCAATTTTCTGTCTGAATTCTGGACATATTGTTAAAATATATTTGTTCCATTAATGGCAATTCACGTTTCCCATATCTCTCTCTCTCTGTTTTATCTCAATATTTGGATTGAATTTTCATTTCTAAAAAATCTTTGAATCCCTTCTTCCCTCTTCATTTTGATTTTCTGGTTTTTTTTTTTTTTATGCTTCATTTCCATTCACGCACCCATTGTAACCTCGTTTTGCCTATAGCAAAACCTTGATCTACAGGTAGTGTGCAACATTAACAGAATATTGACATTCTAACATCTATTGTCTTTTATTTTTTTTTTATATATAATCCTTTTCTAAATCTCTTCTATTCCTTCTGTATGTTTACATAAATCACAATTCATTCCTACATATCCTGCTTACGTTTTTCATTTTACTCATCTGTTTATATTTTCGGTTTCTTTTAGCTTCCCATCCTTTGTTTCACATCACGGCTTACTCTTTCCTCTGTTTATTTTTACGTTTTAAGATTCTTTTTCATTTTTTTTTTGTTTTCTTTGTTTAAAGATCATCTCCTCTTTGTATCCTCACCCCTAGAGTCTGATAGGTGTTTTGCATTACAAGTTGTAACACCTGTTAGCGTCATTTGTTTATTAAAATTCATCATTCGTCCTCCATCCTGGGGTAGCATCTCATTAATTCAGGAATAGCATGTTATTTACATGTGTAGTATCCTCTGTATAACATGTTTGGTTACAGAATTCGCAGGTCCATAACCCATTATAAATTTCACCTATTCAATTTGCTGAAAAGACCTACCTTAATTGAAGGTTTTTGTTAGTTTTAAATCTGATATGTCCTTTGAGGAGGAATCGAGGGGCTACTAAACTGGACTTTGGTCCATTGCTCCAGCCCACAGACAATCCATTAATGTAAAACGACTCAAAGTTCAGCAATTCCCCAGATATGCATGGCTGGTTTGATCGGATTGACCTTGGCAATAAAATTGAACATGACAGGTCACTCAGGAGTTTTGATAATGACATTTTTTTTTTTGTTTTTACAGTAGATAAGAATGGGTTTTAGTGAACTTTGGAAGAAGGAGCATTATTTCAAACAATTTTTTTCTTTCTGATAGCCTGGATGATCTGATGATCGCTGAACAGAGTACTATAAAACTTTGGTCAAGTGGAAATGACATGGTTTCTTTAAAATTTTCTGTTGCAAGGAAGATATTAAATGTCAATCTTGGTTCTCATTTGCAAGACAGAAAAAATGTTCTGGCCAAACAGACCACAGCAGGCCCAAGAGGAGTCATGCACAGAACTACTCTGATGTGTTATGTGCTGGGAAGGTAAGTGATGCCAATGTGCTTCATCGAACAAGTATCTTTTCAATCAATAGCTTGCGAATTCTGATTGCCAGCAGTCATGCATTTCTTTCTTCAAATAAAGCTGCTTCAAGGGTCTTGGTTTCTAATTCCTTCAGTCCAACCCCTCAAGCAGTTAAGGATGTGCTAAACTTTTTAGGATTCCACCTCTTTACAGCATTACCTACTATCACCCCCACCTGTCATACCCAACATGACTACCTGTAATCCTCTCTTTCACAGTCATTTACCATTAGGTTGAATTCTATTGTAGCCAGTTATATCTCCAATACCCTCATTTTCTCTATTATACCTTCACATTAGCCACCATTTCATCATCATATATACCTTGTTGAAGCTCTGTATATTTCCATAAGCACAAGCAGCCACCATACTTACCCCCTTATTGCCCCTTTCATCCAAATATCCACTTTGAAATTCGACTTCCTGAAGGTCTGTGCCCGCTACAGTTTGCCAAGACTGTAATGCATACACCTACTCATCTTCCACTTCAATTCCCAGTTACTTACCACCTTGTTGGCTACGCCTCTGTAGCCCCTACTCACTTATCATCCCCAGCTGCACCATCATTATACAACATATGTACTGTTAAGGCCTTGCCGCAAAACCTACTATTCATTCCCTATTTTTTAGTACCTTACCTACAGCGCATCACTTATTGTGATTGCTATCACATTTGCAATAACCCCACACCTTCGTTGGCCTTTACTGTCATCACAACTATCTACAACACTGCATCTTCACCTCTTCCCCCTTTGCTACTCCTGCACTTTCAAAGCACACAATCCACTGTAACCTCTACAGCAAGACCTGCACAGTCACTACTGTCATCACTTCCTAGCATCTCCATCACCTTGTAACAATATTTCCATACCCTCACATTCACAGCACAGCTTGTACCCTCACCTTTATGTCCCATCTTTGGGGAATCTTGTCCCTGCGAATGGTGCCAAGCACCTATCTTTCCCAAGTTTTTCAACAGCCAGCTCCACTTTGTGCTTCATGTATATACTGCTACTTCACCATCCACTTACCTTCCGTACACAACACCATATTTATCACTATCCACATCTTTACAACGTTGCATAATGCTGCACTTGTTATTCACCCTTCATCCCAGCCTCATATGTTAACCTGCCTACGTCACTTGCATAGCCATACCTGCATCCATATGACACCTTCCTGTCATCTCTTGCCATCTCCATCATTGCATGCTCACTATCAGCAGCGACTAGAACTCCAGTATCTGCCATTGCTTACCCTGTTGTCACCCACCTGTCATTATGCAACAGCACATGACCACCATCAAGTTGCAATCTGTATATTTCCTGCTATATATACCAAACAGCATATCATTCATCCACTTTGTATAATGACCACTGATATATATCATCCATTAGCTATAAATCCCTATATTAGGTGACTCCTTTAACCATTACACTTACATTTGGAAGTTAAGAAAACCTATTTTAGGCTCATCATTATTTCAAGATATTATTTTTAAAGATGCCATATATGATTCCAGCATGAAGTTTGCATTCCACCTTGTGTTCTCCATCAATGCAAAGTATAGACATGATTGTTTCATCCATTGTCCCTTAAATTCAATATGATGTCTCTTGTAAATTACTTTATCCATACTAACTTAGATTTTTGCAGGGAGTATGTGGAAAATATCATTACTTGTAGTTGTACATTCAATTTTATATGTTGTAATAAGTTAGGACTTAATGAGAATTTACATTTCCAGCTTTAGATAGAATGAATAAACATTATAAATATCATGAATTACTTGTTCTTCATGCATTCTTTTCCTTTATTTCTCAAGATCTCACATTGGTGAAACACGAATGGCACATGCACCATTCCGTAAGAGGTAAGTTAATCCTAAGTTGATGATCCATATCAATGGCCATAGTCAGGATGTGGACAAAACTTAGCATTTTTATCTTTTACGAAATAAACACTGGATCCATTTTCAAAATTCATCATATTTTCCTTAAATATTTTCTTTTTTTATCAGAATTTAACTTAAAATTAACTCAAAATATATACCAATGGCCATAGTCAGGGTATATTGAGAGTTAATTTTATTTTAAATTTTATAAAAGCACTAAATGTGTCTTATTCTTCACCTGAATTTAAATATAGATTATTATATAATATATTCAATGACCATAGTCAAGGATGTATTATATCTTCAATCTTATTTTAATTCATTTAAAGAATGGAATAGCTTTTCAAAATCCAATTTCAAAAATTTAAATTCATTCATCATTTAGATAGAACTGCATCATATTTTCAAAATTCCTTTTTCAAAAACTCCAAGTGATGTAAATATCTTCCTCAATTTATCTTCAATTCTTATAAAAACCAATTCATCCTTTTTCATCTTCAAATTCAATTTCATTTTCAATCTCAAAGTTCAATTTAACTTTGAGATTCCAAAGTTATTTTATTCAAATTCAAAATCAGATTTCAAAGTTCAAATTGACTTTGAAATTCTAAATTCATTTTATCTTCAAAACTCCAATCAAAATCAAAGTTCAATTTAACTTTGAGATTCTTGATTCATCTTCTGAATTTAACTCCAAATCCATTTTAGGATCCAGGATCCAACACTCATATTGGATCTTAGACTTCAGATCCAATTTCCTTATAGTATCCAGAATCAAAATTTCACCTTGGATCTCAGACTTCAGATCCCAAAACTTCCTTTAGGATCCAAAGTCCAATTTCGCATTTGGATCTCAGACTTCAGATCCAAAAACTTCCTTTAGGATCCAAAATCTATTCTAGAATCCAGAACCCAATTTTACTTTGGATCTTAGACTTCAAATCCAAAAATCCATCCTAGGATCTAGAACCCAATTTTACATTTGGATCTCAGACTTTTAGATCCACTCCATTTTAGGATCCAGAACCCAAGTCCATCTTGGATTCCAAATCTCGGACCCCATTCTGTTTAGGATCCGAAACCCAATTCCAATTCTAGATTTCAAATCCATTTTTGGATCTAATCTGAATCTCTTAAATCCATTTCTATTTTTAAATACCATTTGATTTTCTCAGTCCATTCCAATTTCAAACTTCAAAATCTAAATTCAATTCCATCTTAAATATTCATTTCCTTTCCTAAATTCAAGTTCAAAATTCAAAGTCCATTTCCGACTTTGAAACTTCATTTTCTTTCATCTCAAAATTTCAAATCATTCTTTCTCAAAATCAAGATTTACTCCTCCAACTCTAATTTACTTCAAAGACTTAGAACTTCTCTGATCTGTCTCAAAGTTCTAAGTTAGATTCAAATCATTTCTTCACTCCCTTACCAAATCCATCTCAGAACACTTGAAAATTTTCAAAATATCTTTTCGAAAAGAGCATACATCCTTGCATTTAACAAGCATGATTCTTTGTGCATTTAAAGTTAGAATAAATTCTTAGATTATATTTAGGCAAAGCAAAAGGCATAGATTCGATCCTTGGTTCGATTACCCCTGGTAAAGGCGCCAGGAATGGTCGAACCTCGTACCGACGAGCGAATCCCGTCTCTCCATTTTTCCCGCAACATTTTCAAAACGGAGGCGAGTAATTTTCTAAATATTTTTCAAATAAAGGTCAAGTGAGATCCTGCAAAAGAGTTCCTTTTCTCTCTTTCTTTCTTTTCTCTTCTCTCTTTCTTTTCTTTCTTTTATTTCACTCCCTTCAAAAAGGAGGAGAATAGAGGTTAGAAAAGGAAAAGAGAAGGAAGAGAGAGAAATCAACAAGAGAATAGGAAAAATTTTGCGATGACCACACCCACCACTAGGGATTGAGTCTGCACAAAAGGCACGACAATCGTGTCTTTTTCCTGTGAGAAGAAATAAGCAATTTTAGAATATGATCAAGAGGACATCTCTTGATGAAAGAGATTTTTATGATAAAAAGGTGAGGAATAGATTTTGAAGATACACAGAAGAATTTTTTTAGAAAAATAGATGGTTAATTTTGAAAAATTGGAAAAATTGCATGCAGGATCAAAAAAGAATTTAAAGAAATCAGAAAAAGAGAAGAAGAATACACCTGGGGTTTCTTGAAAATAAGGGAAAATTTTGAATAATATACCCAGGGTTTTGAAAAGGTTTGATATATATATATATATATATATATATATATATATATATATATATATATATATATATATATATATATAAATAAGAAAATATGAGAGATAATGTATATCCAAAGCTACACAAACAAAGATGCACACACAACACTCCCTAAAGGCTGACTCTAAATGCAATGTTTGAAAATGGCTCGTAGGACCTTAATCCTAACTCTATGGTTCAGATCATCTAATTCTAATCAAGGTATGCTGATATACCCAAGCCAAAGCTCAAAGTACGTGGCATATAAAATATTTCTTCGGTTCTAAGGTAATGACTTCCCAACATCCTTGAGCGCCTACCGATATACCTCAGACTATGGCCCTTAGGTACGTGGTAGGGGGGCACAAACCCAAATAAGTGGTCCAGTTGTGAGACTCTCTCCCGAACTATGGTTCAGTGAGAGCCCAACAACGTGAAGACCGGAACAATGTAGGTGGGGATGTTTTCGAAAACATGATCAACATGCAGATAAAACCAGAAAGCTCTAATGCAAGTCCTAAAAGAGATAGATTTAAATGAAAAGAAGCATACACTTGCATACATTGTTTATATTCAATCTCTAGAATTGAGGAGAGTTGTATTTCAGACCTAAGTCTAATGTTAGCATGGAATAATCTCCTCAATATGGTCCTACCAAACCATACTTAGATCCTATATGCAATGATGTCAACTTAGGACAGAATCTAGGCTCCTAAGGTTTATATGGAAATGAAGCTGCCATTCTTAGAATAAAGACTTAGATAATATCAAAGCAAAGCAAAAGACAAAAAAAAAAAAAATTCAACCAGACGAAGACGAGTTCCATCACGGTCGCAACTTCTATGATCATGCAAAAATTTTCCTCTCGTTCCCCTTTTCCTTTCTCTTCGCCTTTCTAGCCTCTATTCCCTTTTTAAAGGGGAAACAAAGAGATAGAAAATGAGAGAAAATAAAAAGAAAGAGAGAGGAACTCTTTTTTAAGGTCTCATCTGACCAAAATTTTGAAAGATGTTTTTAAAATCACTCGCCTTTGTTTTGAAAATTTGCGAGAAAAGGGAGAGACGGGATTCACTCATCGGTACGAGGTTCGACCGTTCCTGGCACCTTTACCAAGGGTAATCAAACCAAGGACAAAATTTATGCCTTTTGCTTTGCTAAGATATCATCTAAGAATTTATCCTAAGTCTAAATGCACAAAGAATCATGCTTGTGTGAATGCAAAGATGTATGCTCTTTTGAGAAAATATTTTGAAAATTTCCAAGTTTGCTGAGATGAGCTTGATAATAGAGTGAAGAAATGATTCCAAGGGTTGAATTTGATTTTAGATTTTGAATCCAACTCGGGATTTACGATGGACCTGGAAGAAGAGACTTGAATTTCCAAGTTTTGGGGTGATCAGGATTTAGAGAGATAAATATGTGGAAAGAGGAATTTAGAATTGGAATTTTGAAATAAGAATGATTTTTCAAAGTCATAATGGACTTTGAATTAGAATCGATTTTCAAGAATCGATTTTGAATTCAATATCAAAACAGGAATTTGAATTTAGACTTGAGAAATAAATTTGAAATTGGCTTTGAGAATTGGAAATGAAATTAGATTTGAAAATCTAGAATGAAATTTTGATCTGAAGTCTAATATCTAAGATGGAACTGGATCTGAGACTTGAAATTCGAGATAGGGTTGGATCCGGGTTCTGGAATTCTAAGTGGAATTGAATCCGAAGTCTAAGATCATAGATAAAGTTGAATTCTGGATCCTAAATGGAATTGGATCAGAAGTCTAAGATCCGAGAAGAAGTTGGATCTGAAATCTGGATCCTAAAGGAGAATTGGACTCTGGACCCTAAAATGGATTTTGGATCTGAAGTCTGAGATCCAAGATAGAATTGAATTCTGGATCATAAATGGAATTTGGATCTGAAGTCTGATATCCAAAATGGAGTTGCATTTGGAAGTCTGGATCTAAGTTGGGATTGGGTTCTAACTTTGGATTTGGATTTTTGAAAGTCCAAATGGGACTTTTGAAGATGGGTCTGGGTTTTGAAAACCCAGATTGGATTTAAATTTTAGGAAGAGTCAAATTTTGAGATTCAGAATCGATCTCGAACTTTGATTTTGAATTTTGAAGATAAGAAAATAAACTCGATTTTGAATTAGAAGATGAATCAGAAACTTCAAAGTTAAATTGAACTTTGAAGTTTTGAATTTTTGATTTGGAAATTGATGTTTTGAATACGACATGAATTTGAAATTTCAAAGTCAATTTGGACTTTGAAATCGAATTTTGAATCTTGAAAATGAGATAGAATTTGAATTTGAAATAGGAACTTTTAATCTGTATATGGTAGCACTCTGCATGAACATCATCCTCTGCCTATTGCATTTTGTTATTTTCCCATGGTGCTAAAAAAACAAGGGGAAGGGATTACATCTCAGGATTTGAAAATGCTGGCATACAGAAAGCAATTTAAAACTATACAATGTCGTCAAATGTAGATATGTTCCTTTGGGTCGAATGACAAGTCGTGCCCAAGATCAATGCTGGGCGATGTTGGAGCTTCCATGGAAAATTTTGGTGGCCCTATTGGGAGTTGAAGAACAGGTATCTTTCTTTTATAAATGGGTATTTGCGGTCAGATCCATGGTCATGACTTTTGGCCAGAGGTGATACAGCACCATCGGGTTACTTGAGAGACTAAAAGGCTGTCAAGGATTTCTTGTCACTGCACCTACAGTAATATCCATACAACCTTTGTATGTATATAATCTTTTACATGGTCATTATAACATTTTCTACGTCTACTGTGTAGTAACATTCTGTACAAGATCATCGAGTTCATAGTTTGGTGCTGAAACATATATAGGGAATTATGTCATGCTGCCCAAATTACAGTCAAATCGATCTAGTCCATATATAAGATCCAGGATATCAATGAGGGTTGAGTCTGATATCTGTGATTTAGGGCAATTCTTTGTGAGCATACAGGAGATATAAAACCCTGGGAAATATTCTGCTCATTCCTTATCACAGGTTCTCCGGAAAATAATTCAGCTGTAATGCCAGAAACCTTGCAGGAAAAAGGCCTTGTTTGCCAGAGCTTGATAAAGGAAGGATTAGATATGACCTCACAAAATCAAGTACAAAAACAATGTATATGTTGTGTAGTAGGCTGTCATGAATGAGTTCCTAAGACTTCCATTCTCCAGCAGCAGATCATATTGCAAATCACCCAATTATACAAATTGTGTATCATAGCCCAATATGTTATATAATAACTAGTTACATGGTATTAGCTTCAGATTACCACTGTTACACTTTGTCCACCTTTATCTTAATGTTGTATATCATCAAATAATGCAATATTTCTTGGGACATATCATCTAGTCAGAATTTTTAACTGTTATTGTTTACATCCACATTTTCTTGTTTCATTTATTTTTGCATCCATACTTTATGTTCTTCATTTCCTGTTTTGCCTTCAACACATCATTTTACTATACCACCCACTACCTCCAGCCCATTAGCATATATCCTCTCATACCATATATGTCTATATATATGTATATATATACCTATATATGTGACACATGCATGTATAGATATACATATGTATAAGCATATATATTAGTTCCTCTACCTTTCCATCATTCATATCTTAGTATATGAACATTTTTTTCAATATTCATGGATATATGCCATTTCCCTTCTATTTTTTTTTATGTTATCTAGTTGTCTTGCAGGGAATATAAGAAGAATATCATCATTTGAGACTTGTATCTTCAAATTCAAACCTTGTAATAAGTTAGACCTTAATGAGAATTTACATTCCCTGCTTTAGGTAGAATGAATGAGCATTGTAAATATCATGAATTACTTATTGTTCATGCATTTTGCCTTTATATATTTTCAAACTCTCACAAATGGCAACACGAATGGCACGTGCACCATTTTGTAAGAGGTAATTAATCCTAAGTTGATGATTTACATCAATGGCCATAGTCAGGATGTAAACAAAACTTAATATTTTTATCTTTTGTAAAATAACACTGGATCCACACTGGATCCTTTTCAAAAATCATCATATTTTCTTTAAAATATTTTCCTCTTTTATCAAAATTTAATTTAAAATTAATTCAATATATATACCAATGGTCATAGTGAGGGTATATTGAGAATTAATTTCATTTTAAATTCTATAAAAGCACCAAAAATGTATTTTATTCTTCTTTTGAATTTGAATATAGATTATCATATAATACATTCAATGACCATAGTCAGGGATGTATTATATCTTCAATCTCATTTTGATTCATTTAAAGAATGGAATAGCTTTTCAAAAATCCAATTTTAAATTCTTTAAATTCATTCATCACTTAGGATAGAACTGCATCATGTTTTCGAAAATTCCTTTTTAAAAAACTCCAAGTGATGTAAATATCTTCTTAAATCAATCTTCAATTTTTGTAAAATTCAATTCATCTTTTCATTTTCAATTCTATTTCATTTCCAATCTCAAAGTTTAATTTAAATTTTGAGATTTCAAATTCATCTTATATTAAAAAACTCCGATCAAATTCACAGTTTAATTTAACTTTGAGATTCTTGATTCATCTCCTAAATTCCAAATTCAAACTTCAAAATTCAAGGTCTAATTTGACTTTGAAATTCATTTGTATATTCAAGATTCAATTTCTAAATTTCATCTTCCAAATTCAATTGGAAATTCTGATTCATCTTTTGATCCCAAAATTCTAAAGTTCAAAGTCCAAATTGACTTTGAAATTCATTCTCAAAATCAATTTTGAAATTCCAAAAATCCAAAGTTAGATCCTAATCTCAACTTGGATCCAGATTTCCAAGTATCAATCTTCACTTTTGGGTCTCAGACTTCAGATCCACATTCCATCTTGGATTCCAAATCTTGGATCAATTCTATTTTAGGATCTAGAATCTAAATTCACCTTGGATCTCAGACTTCAGATCCAAAAATCCATTCTAGGATCTAGAATCCAATTTCACTTTGGATCTCAGACTTCAAATCCAATTCCATTTTAGGATCCAGAATCCAATTCTACTTTGGATCTCAGACTTTAGATCCAAATCCATTCTAGGATCCAGATGCCAATTCTACCTTGGATCTCAGATTCAGATCCAAATCCATTCTAGGATCCAGAATCCAATTTCACTTTGGTTCTCAGACTTCAGATCCAATTCCATTTTAGGATCCAGAACCCAATTCTACTTTGGATCCTAGATTTCAGATCCAATTCTTCATTTTGGGTCTTAAATCCAAAATTCAATTTTAAACTCTATTTAGAACCCAGACTTTGAATTCAAATTCTATTATGAATTCCAGATTTCAAATCAACTTCCATTCTCAATTCTAAATCCAATTCCGTTTTCATCTCAAATTTCAAATCCAATTCCTATTTTCGGATTTTAAATCCAAAATTCAATTTTGAACTCTATTCAGAATCCAGACTTTGGATTCAAATTCCATTTTGAAATCCAAATCAATTCTATTTTGATTTCTCACATTCTGATTTCAAACCTCAAAAGTTAGAATTCAATTCCATTCCAAATATTCATCCAGATTCAAAGTTCTATTTCAAAGTCCATTTATGACTTTGAAATTTCTTTTGTTTCAGCTTCAAAATCATTTCTCTCAAGATCTAGATTATTTTCCCAAACTCAGATTATTCCAAAAATTTAGGACTTTAAAATCTTAAGTTCTAAGTTAGAGACCATTTCTTCACTCTATCATCAGATTCATCTCAAGAACACTTGGAAAATTTCAAATCATTTTCAAAAAGAGCATACATCTTTGCATTTGCACAAGTATGATTCTTTGTGCATTTAGACTTAGGATAAATTCTTAGATAATTTCTTAGCAAGGCAAAAGGCATGAATTCGACCCTTGGTTTGATTACCCCTCGTAAAGGCGCCAGGAACGGTCGAACCTCGTACCGACGAGTGGATTCCGTCTCCCAGTTTTCCCACAAATATTTAAAAAATGGAGGCGAGTTATTTTTCTCAAATATTTTCAAAATTAAGGTCAAGTGAGACCCCGCAAAAGAGTTCCTCTTCTTTTCTTTTCTTTTCTTTTCTTTTCTTTTTATCTTTTCTCCTTCTTTCCATCTTTTATTTTCTCCCTTCAAAAAGGAGGAAATAGAGGTTGGAAAGGAAAAGAGAAGGAAGAGAGAGAAACCACAAGAGAGGAAAAAATTTGCGATAATCACAGTTTTGGCGACCGTGATGGGACTCGTCTTCGTCCGATCGAATTTAATGCCTTTTCTTCTTTGCTTTGATATTATCTAAGTCTTTATTCTATAAATGTCAGCTTCATTTTCATGCAAGCCTTAGGAGCCTAGATTTTGTCCTAAGCTGACATCATTGCATATAAGATCTAAGTATGGTTTGGTAGGACCATATTGAGGAGAACTATCCATGTTCACATTAGACTTAGATCTGAAATACAACTCTCCTCAATTTTAGGGATTGAATGCAAACAATGTATGCAACTGTATGCTTCTCTTCATTTTAATCTATCTCTTTAGGACTTGCATTAGAACCATCTGATTTCTTGCATGTTGAACATATTTTGAAAACCTCCTTACCTATATTGTCCCGGTCTTCATGTTGCTGGACTGTCTCACTAAACCATAGTTTGGGAGAGAGCCTCGCAACTGGACCACTTATTTGGGTTCACGCCCCCCTACCACGTACCTAAGGGCCATAGTCCGAGGTATATCGGTAGGTGCTCAAGGATGTTGGAAAACCCTTACCTTAGAACCAGAGAAATATTTCTATGCCACGTACTTCAAGCCTCAGTTTGAGTATATCGGCATATCTTGATTGGAATAAGATGATCTGAACCCTAGAGTTAGGATTAAGGTCCTACAAGCCATTTCAAATATTGCATTTAGAGTCAGCCTTTAGGGAGTGTTGTGTGCGCATCCTTGTTTATGCAACCTTAGTTGTATGATAATTCTCTTATTCTTTCATATATATATATATATATCAACCCCTTTTTTAAAACCCTGGGTGTATTATTCAAAACTTAACTATATTTTCAAAAACTCCAGGTGTATATTTTTCTCTACCTACATTTCTTTTCTCTTTTAGATCAAATTTTCTTCAAAAAACCCTGGAAAATTCCTTTAAAATTTCCTCGATCTTTTAAAAAATTTCCAGGTTTGATTCTTCAAGAGTCTATCCGTAAGTCCTGTATTCTATCTAATTCTCCTTATTTCTTTACCCCAGTATCATTTCGATGGCATCTGACTCCCTCGATGCGGTCTTTCCCCGAGATCATGTCTTCTATCAGATTAAGGATGGATCCCCGGATCAATGGGTCATCTAGTCTCGCCCTTTATTCCCTCGGTGGTATTATTCTTGGTTCGCCACCTTCTCACGTATGTTTCCAGACCACTTGGAGGACTGTGGGTTGGAGATGGCATCAGCGGTAGGCAAGCGAACCATCAACGGAGCTTTGATTCAAGCTATGGCAGAACGGTGGAATCCACGTACCTGCACATTCTGGTTTCCTTGGGGAGAGATGACTCTACTGATGGATGAGTTCAATGATATTATGGGATTGCCCGAACCAGCTGGTCAGCCAGATGATCCTGTCGAGCAACAGTTTGTGATCAACATCAAAGGAGTGGATGTTCAAGAAGCCTTGGCCAGAGCAACAGGGAGCAGATCCTGGCCCCTTACTGAGATTAGTGGGAACCAATTCATCGACCTGTTCAGACTCTACCGCAAGTATGGGGCCTACGAAGAGGTTGACACTTTGTCTCGAGCAGCAAAAGATAGGATTCAGCATGCCATGATCTTATGCACGGTAGGATTAGCTTTCTTCCAAGATGGTCAGAATTTCATAGATATCAGAGTCGCCCAACTCTTTCGAAGATGGGGAAGCAAGCAGACCCGTCAGCTTTCAGTTTCTATGGCAGCCTTGGATTTTCTTTATCGAGGTTTGGCTCGATTTGCTCTTGGGGAGACCATTCTGGTAGAAGGATGCACTTACGCCCTACAATCGTGGTTCCTGCTGTAAACACCCCAAATTTTCACTCTTATCCAGTGCTTACATTTCATGTGTCATTGCATATCATTGCATGCATTTGGCATACCATCTCATTGCATTGCATAGCATTGCATGTCATTGCATCTCATTCTTGAGATCCAGCACTCCAGTTTTTAAAACATTCAATCCAGATTTGAGTTTTACAACTTTTCTTTCAAAAACAATTTTAAAACCTAGGTTTTTATTCAACATTTTGTCATTTTCCAACCCCCGGGACCTTATATTTTGAAATACTTTCTTAGAAAACGAGCTGGATTCATGTTAAATTCAAATTTCAATCGATTTCAATTTTCAGATGAGACCCATTGAGATGGGGTCGCTTCTGAATTTCTCTATTCATCAAATTTCTCAAATTTTTGAAAGTTTCAGTCTGATCAGGACTCTGTCCCAGAGTCCAAATCCAGTCAAAAATCTGTTTTGAAGTCTGTTTTTATTTCCTTTTCACTTATTTCCATTTGTTTTCAAAATTTAGGTCATTTTACAAAGTCCAGTTAGTTCAGGACTCTATTTTAGAGGTCGGTCGAGTTAGGAGTCTACCCCTGGCTATGTTTTTCTGACTTATTTCATCATTTCTTGATAAAATCTTTTGAAAATTCTTTCATTTGGCTTTTCAAATCTAAAATCTCAGAGTCCTAAGAGTTCAGGACTCTAACCCGGAGTTCCATCTCGCTTAAGACCCTATTTTCAAAAACCTTGAATTTCAAATATTGATTTTAACCCTTTTTTAAAAGCCATTTTCAGTATTTATTTTAAGTTTTTCAAAACTTCGATGTGGGCCCACTTAGTTGGCACCATGTCCAGAGAAGTTCTAACCCAGTTAGAACCCTATGCAATTTCAAAACTTTTAATTTCAAGATTGCTTTTGAAAATCCTTTTGAAAATGTTTTCAATTTCAGGTTTTAAAATCACTTTTTGAAAAACTCAAGTAGGGCCCACTCGGGGTGGCGCCATATTCGAGTAAGTCAGGGCTAGACTAGGGTTAGTCATTGTCCTAGTTAGGTTAGGGGTTTAGAGAAGTCAAAATCAATTTTAAAAATCCATTTTATTTAAGTTTTAAACCATTGGTTTTTAAAGGTTCTAAATTCAGGTTTTAAAAACCAAATGTGGGTCCATACTAGGTGGTGTCACATTTGGACTTTTTAGGGTTTAATTAGGTGTTAATTAGGGTTTAGTTAGAGTTCATTTAGGGTTAGGAAACCATAAAAAATCATCCTCCCTTGGTGGTTTTAGATAGAGTTTGAAAAAGTCAAAGTTAGGTATTAATTAGTCCTAATTACATGGGTTTTAGAAATCTATAAATAGGGGACCTAAAGGAGGGCCAAAAGAGCTCCTTTTCTCTCAAATTTTCGTGGCTTCTCTCTCCTCTCCAGCACCTCCACCTTCCTTCATTGCAGCTGCAGCCCCAAGGTGAGTTTATTTAATATTATTTTATTATTATTTTATTAGTTTTTATGATTTTTCAATAGATTTCACCATGGAAACTCTTGTGTTCATGGATTTAACCATGGATTTCATCCAAGAACCCCAAAATTGACCCAAGAAGATGATCTAACTCAGTTTGAGGGTGATTTCAAGGATTCTAATCCATTAGAATCGATGAGAGGTACGTTTTTCATGTTCTTAACCGACGAAACGTGAGATTTACCCGTTAAATGGGTTAAATCCATGATTTCAAAGGTGAAAGCAAATTCCAGCCATGGATTCCCTGTATTTTATTTATTTATTTGTTTATTTATGTTTATTACACGTTTTCCAGCATAGAAATAATTTTTATTTTACTATTTTATGGTTTATTTTATTATTTTTCATTAGTTAATGCATATTTTCTCAAGTTTCTTAGATTTCTGTGTGTTTTTAGTTTAGAACAGAAAAGAGCATGCTATTTCGGACTGAAATATGTGTTGTTAATTTCTGATTTTTTTATATGTGATGCATGCATATGTGATTGAACTACTTTAAAAAATCAGAGATTTTGGACTTCGGGAACCCTGTGAGAAAAATCAGACACCAAATCGGGTTTTTAAAACTTTAAAATCGTTGTTAAAATCAGGAAGGTAACTTGCTGTGATGATATTTTTCTCATCCTATATTCGATTTTAGATATGTAAAGTGCCATGGATTCACATTCATTGGATCTGTCTACTGTGAAATTTTCAGAATTGTTGATTACTGTTTAGTATTTTTCCTCTTTCAGAGACTCTGATTTTCAATTTAAAACTCGTTAGGGTTTACCAAAACCCTAATCAGACTTGTGTTTATAAATCTCAAACTACAGATTCGATTCATGATCTAAAAAAAGTGAGTATTGTTATTTTTCTGTCAAATGTTCACTGTTAAAATCTCAGATATTTTGAATGAGCACTGCTATTTATCCCAGAATTTTCAATTGAAAGTATCAGTTAATACCAAAGTTAAAATCAATATATTCAAGTCCGGATTGTCGGATAGGGATCTCCCTGGTTTTAAAAGCTTTTTCATATCTGTAAAAAAGAAAAGTTCTGTTTTATTGTCTATTTGTTCTCTGTAAAATTTCATAAATTTTCATGGAGGTTTGACCCCTAGTTCGGGTCTTGGACTGAGACTGGTTGGTGAACTAGGTCAAAAATAGCATATTTTTAGGGTTTGATGCTATTTTTGGATTAATTTAATGCCAAAAAAATATTTTTATAATTCTAATTTGATATTAGGGTTATCACAAGTTCAGGTACCAATTTTGAGGATTTTTAGAATCCGTTTGATGCTTGAATGGCTTGAATTGCAAAACAGGGAACCCGAAGAATTCCAAAACACTGCAAAAATCACAAAATGTGTGATATTCTTGGATTTTTGTGCATAAGCATATATTTTTAGGGTTTAATCATATTCATAATCATAATCATATTAGGATGATTTAGGTTTAATTTGATGCTCATTTGATTTTATTTAGTGCATAAAACCTAAGTTTTTACCAAAATATTTTCTAAAAACCCTGATTTCAAGGCCATAGTCTTGCTATTAGGGGCAATTTGGTCATTTGACCTCAATTTCGAAATTCCTAACCCTAATTTTCATATTTTTAATCATGTCATAGCATATTTAGTTTGATTTATTTTTTATTTGTATTTCAAAACTTGCATTTACCAAATATCTTTCTGAAAACCATAATTTCAAGGCCATAGTCTTGTTATTAGGGGTATTTTGGTCATTTTGACCCCAATTTTGAAATTTCATATCTTATCTTCCTTATTTATTCAATTTTATTTTATACTTTATCATTTTGATTTAAGGGAATCATGGAAAAGGCTTATATCTAGCAAAATCCAGTAATTTCTAGATATTACTGGATAAACCTAGAAAAGCCAACATATATTCACTAACAAAGTTTTCTAGTTTTGCAGGTACATTGAAGACTTTATTTTTCATGTATTTAATTTTCAATAGTGATGTAAACTAAATTAAACCTTGGAATAAGAATTTACATTTTCTGCTTAGCTTAGGCAGCATTGCATATAGTTTATATTTTTAAATAATGTTAATGTGTGATGGATGATGATTCATGCATATTCAAACTCACTATGGTCTACACGAATGGCACCTACACTAGCTTTTATGAAGTTTATAAACTTGGTGGAATTCGTATTTATGGCCATAGTCAGAATATGAAGGATATCCAGATTTATGATCTTCACATTAGCCACATTCAGCCTACACTCTTAGGCTAACTTCAAAAATGTACTGTATTTCTCAAAAATACAAAAAGTATTTCTCAATTCCTCAAATCCATATTCATTCATTTCATGCATTTGCCAATGCCAATTCGAATCTCAATTCAAAGAAGTTCATTTTCTCAAAAATTTTCTAAGTCTTATTCAAAAATCGATTTTCTCAAAATATGGATTTGCCAATGATATTTCAAGTATTTCCCAAGTTCCAAATTCGATTTTTCCAAGTTATATTTTCAATTTTAAAGTTTGAATTCAAAGGAATCAAGTTTTCCAAGGCTATTTCACATTTCTCAAAATCAATTTTCACAAAATCCTTATATTTCTTCAGAAATCGATTTTCACTTTCTCAAATACAGTATCTCAATCATGATTCACGATTTTCAAAGAGTTCATTTTCCAAATATTTTCCAATCTTTGAAGCAAACATCATGTTTTCAAATATGCATTTTTAGAAATTCATAGCACATGCCTGATTCTATGTGCATTTAGAAATTAGAATATGATTTAGACAAGTTGAATAGAGCAGAGCAGTAGATTGATCCTTGGTTCGATTACCCCTGTTAAAGGTGGCAGGAACGGTCAAACCTCGTACCGACAGGCGAGTCCCATTCTTCGGAATTATCCCGCATTTTAAAAACGGAGGCGAGTTATTTTTAAAAACTATTTCAAAGGTCAGTTTGACTCGCAAAAGTTAAAAATTTTGCGATGATAACAGGTTTGGCGACCGAGATGGGATCTGTCTTCGCCTGATCAATTTAATGCTCTACTTAGTTCAAATTGTCAAAATCGATTTTCATGGAATGTCAACTTTTAATTTATGCTATCATGTGAACCTAGGAGCCTAGACTTGAACCCAGCTGACATGGACTGCATGTAGACTAGGTATGGTTTGGTAGGACCATATTGAGGAGGAAATTTTCATGCTCACATAGACTTAGGTCTAATACAACCCTCCTCAATCTAGGTTTGATTGAAAACAATGTTTGTTTCTTCAAATTTTTCAAAATCTCTATCTCTTTAGGTTTTAGAGCCTTCTGATTTGATTGCATGTGCTCATGTTTTCAAAAATCACCCTACCTATATTGTCCCGGTCTTCACATTGCTGGGCTCTCTTCCAGAACCATAGTTCGGGACAGAGCCTCACAACTGGGCCACCTATTTTGGTGAAAACCCCCCTGCCACGTACCAAGGGCCATAGTCCAACGTATATCGGCAGGTGCTCAAGGATGTTGGAAAACTTGAACCTAGAACTGGAGAATTTGATTTTATGCCACGTACATCGGGCCTTGGCTCGAGTATATAAGCATAACTAGATTGGATACAGTTGATTTGAACCTTAGAGTTAGGATTAAGGTCCTACAACTATTTCAAAATTTGTGCATCTAGAGTTAGCTTTAGGGAATGCTGTATGTGCATACTTGTTTGTGCAGAATGTGATTGAATATGTTATAGTCATTTCCTTTTATATTTTCCCAATTTTCTAAAAATACTGGACGATTTTTCAAAATTCCCCAATCCATGTCCATGTACTGTCCATGTTTTAAATCCTGGACGATTTTCAAAACACTTCATTTTATGAAGTACTTCCTTATATTTCATTAAACCCTGGACGATTTTCATAAAATTCCTCCATTTTCCTTCAAAACTCCAGGTGATTTCCCATCTTTCCTATCTTATGGATCTCGAATTTCCTACTTTATTTTTATCCTGCCTGTATTTCCCTCAAATTTCCTGTATTTTCCTAAGTCTTATTCCAATTTTCCATGTTTTCCAGTCTGATGGCATCCAGTCAGCTTGATTCAGTCTTCCCTGAGGGTCACATCTCCTACGAGGTGCGACAAAGTCTTCCCGAGCATCGAGTCCTTAGCACCGGATCCTTCTTTCCCCGGTGGTACTATTTATGGTTCAAGAATTTCTCTCGTATGTTTCCGGACCACTTGGACGACTGTGGGTTAGAACTGGCGTCCGCAGTGGGAAAGCAGACAGACAACGACAACTTGATCCATGCACTAGCAGAACGATGGAATCCGAGCACTTCTACCTTCTGGTTCCCGTGGAGGGAGATGACAGTACTGATAGATGAATTTTCAGAGATTATGGGATTGCCCGAGCCAGCCGGTCAGCCTGGAGATCCATTGGAGAAACTATTTTTGATTAATGTCAAGGGTCTGGACCCTAAGGATGCCTTAGCTCGCATGACAGGACGTAAGTCGTGGCCATTGATAGAGGAGGATGGAAACGAATATGTGGACCTGCTCGAAATCTACAGACAGTATGGGACATTTGCAGAAGTCAGTTCGTTGTCTCAAACAGCTCGAGAAAGAATTCAGCATGCGATGGTTCTGTGCACGGTGGGATTAGCTTTCTTTCTGACGGACGAAATTATATAGATATCAGAATAGTTCAGCTTCTGCGAAGATGGGGAAGTTGACAGACCAGCCGCCTCTTCATTGCCATGGCCGCACTCGCCTTTCTATATCGAGGGTTGACTCGTTTCGCACTCGGAGAATCAATTCTAGTCGAAGGGTGCACCTACGCATTGCAGTCTTGGTTCCTCCGGCATGTGCCAGCCCGAGCCAGTTTATTCAGATATAATGGTGAAAAGCTTTTGTCAGTTGCGCTCTACCGATTCTTGATCGATAATCTTCAGGAGGAAGAAGTCGTATGGGACTACTTTGATCGTCAGGAATCACCTCCCAGATACACTTATGCATACGGCAAGCGGTTCAGGCTACTTGGTTCATTCTTCTGTGCATACTATCATCCAGAACGGTGTGTCAGGAAGTTCTCTCAGAAGCAGAAGCGCGTAGAGATTCGTCCACTATCAGCGGTTCTGCCAGAATTCAACCTCGCATCAGATCAGTGGTCCGGAGCATACCATTCTTCCAGACATAGCTGGGATAATTTTATTACCCTCACTATTTTTCCTGGTCCTCGAGTGTCCTCTGATTATCAGGAGTGGTGGAAAATTGTCCGTCCCCCTCCCCTTTGTCGAGTCTATTATTAATAAAATCATGTCTTTTTTTCTTTAATAAAATTCCTTTATTCTACATTTCACCTTGGTTTGACGACCTCGCCTAGGTAACAAGGCATATTTCCAGTTGTTTATTTTGCAAAGAATAGCAACGCAATTGTCGTAATTCCAGCAACGACTCAATCCCTAGTAATGGGATATTATTTCAATTGTCTACCAAAATTCTCAACAAATATTCTTCTCCAACCAAATTTCCTTCAAAAGCCTAATCATCAGTTCTACCCTGCAGAGAGCGTTAGCAATCTCCATAGAGTTGTCATGACATTCAATGGTTCATACAAGGTCAGGAAAGAAAATTGCATCAGTCGAAGGCGTCGCATATTCAGTAGCCTCAGAAGAAGAAATGGACTCACCTCGATCAATCCAGAGTCAGGGTCAGCAGGCGGATGATGGCATCGATCCCCAAATGTATGTCATGTTCAAAGAAATGATGACCAAAATGCTGGCAGAACAAACCGAAGCTAGTACAGAAAAGATTCAGGTCAGGCAGAGGGCAAAAGGCCGGTCAGTCAAGAAATGTTTGAAGCTATCCAAGAAACATATCCAACCTAAAGATACATCTGATGAATCAGGATCGGTAGGTGACACCGATGAAGAGTATGAAGTTCAGCAAGCACTTCAAAGATTCCCTCATAGACAAGGGACATCCTATAAATTGAAAAATCAAGCAATGGATGATCCGGTCCAAACACAGCTGAAGGAAATGACAAAAAGGATTAAAGATTTGCAGGCCCGCGACAAGGGCAAGAAGGTCTTCATGAGCAAAGATTTCTACATGAGCATCACTCTCGTCAGGAATGATCAAGATTCAAAAAAGACAAATTCTGTCAAGGCCCACCGCGAGGGGTGCAAAAATAACAAAGGCAATCATACAAGTCAGAAAGAAAAATCTTTAAAGCAGAGTGAAAAATTGAGTCAACAGAAAGAGAAGAAAAAGCATGACGGTTGGGGTTACGATCGGGAATTCACTCATCTAGATCAGCCCCTCGAAGAGGTCCTTGAATACATGTTGAGCAAAGGAATGGTTAAGCTTCCAAGAATTGCTAATCCTCTGGTCGCCCTAGGGAAATGGAAAGACCGCTTCTGCAAATTCCACCAAACAACGGGGCACGATATTGAACATGGTTTCGTCTTTAAGAATATCGTTCAAGATTATATCGACAAGAATTTCTTTGTTAAGGATGAGAAAGAGTACCAGTCGACTGTCTTTGCCAAGTCTCAGCAGAAATCAAGCACTCGGCAAGAGGTACAACATGATGATCGAAATCAGGACCGCAAGATGGCCCATTTAGATCAAATATTTGAAAGTTTTTTTGGAATACATGCTCGCGAAAGATATAGTAAGATCTCCGAAGGCTCACTTCACTCTTTCTGCCAATGATAGCAAAAGCAATAAGAAGAATCATGATCACTATTCAGAGGGATCCAAGGGCCAAAAAGGAAAGTTCTCCAACAATGATAGGCCTCTTCAATCTAGTCCTCAGCATAAAGAGAAAGAACAAGAAAAGCCAAAGCGCAAGGATTGGAGTACGGATCGAAAGTTCACCCCTTTGGACCAGACACTAGAGAGTGTTTTGGAATACATGCTCGCGAAATATATGATCCGTTTACCTAAAGCAGCTGATCCCGCAACAATCATGGGAAGATTCAAAGGAAAATTTTGCAAATTTCATCGGGCAGTGGGACATGACACTGAGAATTGTTTCGTCCTGAAGAATATCATTCAAGATTGCATCGACAAGAATATCCTTATTGAAGATGAGGAAGATACCAGTCGACCATCCTGAGCAAGTTTTCTAAAAATTGACAATGTCGAGACTATGTCACTTTCATCATTTTGTCATTTTGAAGGGACAATGTAGTCCCAGTTCTTCTATCAATTTGTTATTTCCTTCTTCAATGCATTAATAAATTTGTCAATCTTTCTTATGGCCTGGCGTCATCTTTTATATTCCTCATTTGCAAATGTTTAAATGTCTTCTTATAAGGGGTAACCTTTTTCAAAGTGCCTCTCTGATCAACCAAGAAGCTCATTATCAGTTTTTTCCTCGTTATCCTCAGAGAATTCTTATCAAATATCAACTACTTATCCTTTCATCCAAACTCTCACTCCCCAGTTATACTGGGGCATTATTTTGAAAATTGGCTTCAAAACTTTCTGTATGCAGGTAGGATCAAACAAATCTCTCATTTTGCACACATGTGCACCCATTTACATTCATTTGCATTTGCATGCATTCATTCGCATTCATCTGCATTCATCTACATCAATTTGCATTGAACTCCCCATTCAGGATAAGGGATAAATCTTGAGGCCCCGACAGTCGCCCAAGTTGTCGTAAGGGTGAAGACTGAAAATTTTCCATCAAAATCCATTAGTAATTCTTCAGAATCCAGTGTTCGTGCTGGTAATTTTTCAAAAATCCAATGTTCGTGCTGGTAAACTTTCAAAATCCAGTGTTCGTGCTGGTAAACTTTCAAAACCCAGTACTCGTACTGGTAATCATTTAAAACCCAGTGCTCGTACTGGTAACCATTTAAAATCCAGTGCTCGTACTGGTAATCTTTCAAAATCCAGTGCTCGTACTGGTACTCTTCCAAAATCTGATGCTCGTGCTAGTTGAACTAGTCCCAAATGTCATCTTTATACTTATCAACTTTTCTTTCCTTTAGATTCTAGAATTGGTCTAGAAGAGTCGAGTTCCGATTCGAATCTTCTTCCAAATCCAATTCAGAATTGGTCTAGAAAATCCAAGTTCCGACTTGAATTTTCTTACAAATCCAATTCGTATAATTTTCTTTCCTCTAGATTCTAGAATTGGTCTAGAAGAGTCGAGTTCTGATTCGAATTTTCTTCCAAATCCAATTCAGAATTGGTCTAGAAAATCCAAGTTCCGACTTGAATTTTCTTACAAATCCAATTCGTATAATTTTCTTTCCTCTAGATTCTGGAATTGGTCTAGAAGAGTCGAGTTCCGATTCGAATCTTCTTCCAAATCCAATTCAGAATTGGTCTAGAAAATCCAAGTTCCGACTTGAATTTTTTTACAAATCCAATTCGTATAATTTTCTTTCCTCTAGATTCTAGAATTGGTCTAGAAGAGTCGAGTTTCGATTCGAATCTTCTTCCAAATCCAATTCAGAATTGGTCTAGAAAATCCAAGTCCCGACTTGAATTTTCTTACAAATCCAATTCGTATAATTTTCTTTCCTCTAGATTCTAGAATTGGTCTAGAAGAGTCGAGTTCCGATTCGAATCTTCTTCCAAATCCAATTCAGAATTGGTCTAGAAAATCAGAGTTCCGACTTGAATTTTCTTTGAAATCCAATTCGCTTAGCTTTCCTTTACAAGTTTGAACTTCTACTCAAACTATCCTGCGAGTTGGTCTAGAAGATCCGAGTTCCGACTCGAATTGTCTTTCAAAATCCAATTCATCTAGTTTTCCTTAAAGAATTGAATTCTGATTTGAATCTTCCCTCAAAAACCCAGTTTAACACCTGGTCCATTCAAAGCTCACAAGTTGGAATTATTCCTTCTTAAGCTATGATCCTTAGGTTGAATTCCTATGGAATTGATAGTTCATAGGTCGAACCCCTGCGGAACCAATGTCGTTCTCAATTGAACCAATGTCGTTCTTAGGCTGAATCCCTATTGAACCCATGTTGTTCCCAGTGAACCAATGTTGTTCTTAATTGAACCAATGTCATTCTCAATCGAACCAATGCCGTTCTCAATTGAACCAATGTCGTTCTTAGGCAGAATCCCTATAGAACCCATGTCATTCTCAGTAAACCAATTCACAATTTCGACCTTCGGGTCAATCAATTTCCAATTTTCAATTATCAATTTCCAAATTTCCAATTTCCAATTTCCAATTTCCTATTTCCAATTTCCAATTTCCAATTTCCAATTTCCAATTTCCAATTTCCAATTTCCAATTTCCAATTTCCAATTTCCAATTTCTAATTTCTAATTTCCAATTTCCAATTTCCAATTATCAATTTCCAATTTCCAATTTCCAATTTCCAATTTCCAATTTCCAATTTCCAATTTCCAATTTCCAATTTCCAATTTCCAATTTCCAATTTCCAATTTCCAATTTCAAATATCAAAATTCAAAATTCTAATTTCCAAAATTTGACCCTTTTGAGTCACCCAATACCCAATTTCAATTATTTTCTCTTGCGAGAGACCCTTTTTATAGGGAGAGTTCGAAGGAGCTCGCTCTTTTCGCATGCTATCCAATTCGTTCACTTAGCCCCTTTTCAGGGAGAGTTTGAAGGGACTCGTGTCTTTGTGAACCGTTTGCAAAACAAAATTCCAAATTTCACACAAGGAACCCTTTTTATAGGGAGAGACTCGACGGAGACTTGCTTTCCTTGTGGCCCCATAATTGCAGACTAGGCCATTTCATCATGAAGGACCCTCTTTTCAGGGAGAGTGTGATGAACTCGTTCCTTCAGGACCAATTTACCAACCTCACCAATTCCGACCCCCTTTCCATAAGAGAAGCCTAATGTTAGGAAGTTTTGACGAAAGCTTAATTTCTCTTAGAAAGTTCGTTTTGCAAACACCTCCTCTTCAGGGAAGAGAGGAGTAATTCCCAATTCTAATTTCTGAATCTTCTTCTTTGGGGAAAGGAGAAGAGAATTTTTGTCATGGATGTGTTGCGTTGTGCTTCAAATGCTCGCTTTCATAAAAGGATTTCAAGAAAATTTTGCCAATTCGTCATTAAATATTTGTTGATTTCAAAAATCTTTATTGCACAAAATTATTACTTCATAATACCTCCAGTATTACTTTCGAAAGGACAAAGCTTTCGCGAAAAAGGATTCAAAATTCAAAATCTTTCTATTGCCCAACCAAAAGGATGAAGAATAAATCCGCGATATGGCCAGCAAAGAGAATTCAATGTTGTTGCAAAGCCATGAGTGATTGATATTAATCGCAGTCAATGGCACATTTTTAAAGACCATTCTTGAAAACTAAAGCAGTCGAAATATCCTGGGTGATATAGAAAAATCCACTCAATTTTCATATCTCCTCAATCACCTAAGCTGCAATTAAATATCTGCAAAAGGGATCTCTCAATTGTCGTCAAGATGATGGCGAATTAAGCGAGTCGACCCCCGGGGCCAAAGAAGATTTGGATCATCTCCAAGATGACGGAGTTTGTGACGGATCCTTCCAGGGAAAGTTCAGATCACCATCGAGATGAAGGCGAGTGTGATGAGCCTACCGACAAACCCTAAAAGATATTTGATTCCAGCTATCATCAAGAGATTCCCAACCAATGAGCCAATAATCGTCAAGATAATCCCTGAGAGAAAAGAAGGATCGGAACATCTCTAAGATGAAGAAGTTTGTGACGTACCCTTCCCAAAAAGAGAGAAAAGTCAGGACATCTCCAAAATGAAGGATGATGTAATTCCCGAAAAATCCAAGAGAGCTCCAATTCTGTCAAAAAGAGTGCAGAAAGATTATCATGAGAAAAGAATCCCAGGATATCAGACTGCCGAATCTATCAAGAATCTTCTTTAACTTTGTGAAATTCTTTTATCAATATTCTTTCACCAATAGCTCTCGCAATATCAAGAATACTTTCTTTCCCGTCCATATCAAGGAAATTGATAGCTTCTTTGAAAGAAAGCCAATCGCAAGCAATTTGAATTCGAATCTTGATTCTACGGAGTTAAGCCCAGTCGGAGGTAATACTTCAGGTAGAAAAGAGGGAATACTTTCAAAACAATGTGCATCATTTTCAATTATTTTGAATCAACAACAATTTTCAACATTTTGACAATATTTTCTAGCTATCCTGGCATGAAGCGAGAGCTTGAGGTTCATCTTTGGCGCATCCTGACACCATCCCTTTTTAGGACTTGATTACGGGAGTTTTCAAGATTCCTTCCCTTCTTTGGTATAATTTGAGCGCCTGGGCTCTCAGATTCGCATACTTCTTTGTGTCCCCACTGTCCCACCATAGACAGTCCAATTTCGGCTTGAGGTTAAGCCACCAATTTCAGCAAAAGGCAATTTCAAAAGTTAATTAGTCTCAGCAATGAGGCGCCCAAAATCAAATCCCTTTTTAAACTTTAGGGACCCCAATTTCCTTCCTTTAGCAAAAACCCTATCGGATTCATTGTGCGGAAATCCGAAGGTTCCATCACAGTCTCTTCTTTCGAGGATCCCGTCCATTTTCTTCCCAATCAGGTTAAGGGTATAAACCTGGGCCTCCTTTGATGAGGTATTTCATTTCCACCCAATCAAGTCAAGGGTACAAACCTGAGCCTCACGTGATGAGGTATTTCATTTCCTAATCAGGTTAAGGGTTAAGCCTGAGCTTCGTTCCATACGAGGTATTTCCCGTCCCATCCAGGTTAAGGGCAAAACCTGAATCTCATTTCTTTTTGAAGTAAAATTTTCTCCTTATTCTCCATTTCATATATAATATCATCATTTGAATTAATTCTTTCATACCCAGTCAGATTCATCTAACTGGGGCATTTTTATAATCCAAATTTGGTGTGTTTTCTTTGCCACTAAGCTCGGCTTTCAACCGGCTTAGCAACAAAGAGGGGCATCTGTAAACACCCCAAATTTTCACTCTTATCCAGTGCTTACATTTCATGTGTCATTGCATATCATTGCATGCATTCGGCATATCACCTCATTGCATTGCATAGCATTGCATCTCATTCTTGAGATCCAGCACTCTAGTTTTTGAAACATTCAATCCAGATTTGAGTTTTACAACTTTTCTTTCAAAAACAATTTTAAAACCTGGGTTTTTATTCAACATTTTGTCATTTTCCAACCCCCGGGACCTTATATTTTGAAATACTTTCTTAGAAAACGAGCTGGATTCATGTTAAATTCAAATTTCAATCGATTTCAATTCTCAGATGAGACCCATTGAGATGGGCTCGCTTCTGAATTTTTCTATTCATCAAATTTCTCAAATTTTTGAAAGTTTTAGTCTGATCAGGACTCTGTCCCAGAGTCCAAATCTAGTCAAAAATCTGTTTTGAAGTCTGTTTTTATTTCCTTTTCACTTATTTCCATTTGTTTTCAAAATTTAGGTCATTTTACAAAGTCCAGTTAGTTCAGGACTCTATTTTAGAGGTCGGTCGAGTTAGGAGTCTACCCTTGGCTGTGTTTTTCTGACTTATTTCATCATTTCTTGATAAAATCTTTTGAAAATTCTTTCATTTGGCTTTTCAAATCTAAAATCTCAGAGTCCTAAGAGTTCAGGACTCTAACCCGGAGTACCAGCTCGCTTGAGACCCTATTTTTAAAAACCTTGAATTTCAAATATTGATTTTAACCCTTTTTTAAAAGCCATTTTCAGTATTTATTTCAAGTTTTTCAAAACTTCGATGTGGGCCCACTCAGTTGGCACCATGTCCAGAGAAGTTCTAACCCAGTTAGAACCCTATGCAATTTCAAAACTTTTAATTTCAAGATTGCTTTTGAAAATCCTTTTGAAAATGCTTTCAATTTCAGGTTTTAAAATCACTTTTTGAAAAACTCAAGTAGGGCCCACTCGGGGTGGCGCCATATTCGCGTAAGTCAGGGCTAGACTAGGGTTAGTCATTGTCCTAGTTAGGTTAGGGGTTTAGAGGAGTCAAAATCAATTTTAAAAATCCATTTTATTTAAGTTTTAAACCATTGGTTTTTAAAGGTTTTAAATTCAGGTTTTAAAAACCAAATGTGGGTCCATACTAGGTGGTGTCACATTTGGACTTTTTAGGGTTTAATTAGGTGTTAATTAGGGTTTAGTTAGAGTTCATTTAGGGTTAGGAAACCATAAAAAATCATCCTCCCTTGGTGGTTTTAGATAGAGTTTGAAAAAGTCAAAGTTAGGTATTAATTAGTCCTAATTACATGGGTTTTGGAAATCTATAAATAGGGGACCTAAAGGGGGGCCAAAAGAGCTCCTTTTCTCTCAAATTTTCGTGGCTTCTCTCTCCTCTCCAGCACCTCCACCTTCCTCCATTGCAGCTGCAGCCCCAAGGTGAGTTTATTTAATATTATTTTATTATTATTTTATTAGTTTTTATGATTTTTCAATAGATTTCATCATGGAAACTCTTGTGTTCATGGATTTAACCATGGATTTCATCCAAGAACCCCAAAATTGACCCAAGAAGATGATCTAACTCAGTTTGAGGGTGATTTCAAGGATTCTAATCCATTAGAATCGATGAGAGGTACATTTTTCATGTTCTTAACCGACGAAACGTGAGATTTACCCGTTAAATGGGTTAAATCCATGATTTCAAAGGTGAAAGCAAATTCCAGCCATGGATTCCCTGTATTTTATTTATTTATTTGTTTATTTATGTTTATTACAGGTTTTCCAGCATAGAAATAATTTTTATTTTACTGTTTTATGGTTTATTTTATTATTTTTCATTAGTTAATGCATATTTTCTCAAGTTTCTTAGATTTCTGTGTGTTTTTAGTTTAGAACAGAAAAGAGCATGCTATTTCGGACTGAAATATGTGTTGTTAATTTCTGATTTTTTTATATGTGATGCATGCATATGTGATTGAACTACTTTAAAAAATCAGAGATTTTGGACTTCGGGAACCCTGTGAGAAAAATCAGACACCAAATCGGATTTTTAAAACTTTAAAATCGTTGTTAAAATCAGGAAGGTAACTTGCTGTGATGATATTTTTCTAATCCTATATTCGATTTTAGATCTGTAAAGTGCCATGGATTCACATTGATTGGATCTGTCTACTGTGAAATTTTCAGAATTGTTGATTACTGTTTAGTATTTTTCCTCTTTCAGAGACTCTGATTTTCAATTTAAAACTCGTTAGGGTTTACCAAAACCCTAATCAGACTTGTGTTGTTTATAAATCCCAAACTACAAATTCAATTCATGATCTAAAAAAAGTGAGTATTATTATTTTTCTGTCAAATGTTCACTGTTAAAATCTCAGATATTTTGAATGAGCACTGCTATTTATCCCGGAATTTTCAATTGAAAGTATCAGTTAAGACCAAAGTTAAAATCAATATATTCAAGTCTGGATTGTCGGATAGGGATCTCCCTGGTTTTAAAAGCTTTTTCATATCTGTAAAAAAGAAAAGTTCTGTTTTATTGTCTATTTGTTCTCTGTAAAATTTCATAAATTTTCATGGAGGTTTGACCCCTAGTTCGGGTCTTGGATTGAGACTGGTTGGTGAACTAGGTCAAAAATAGCATATTTTTAGGGTTTGATGCTATTTTCGGATTAAATTAATGCCAAAAAAATATTTTTATAATTCTAATTTGATATTAGGGTTATCACAAGTTCAGGTACCAATTTTGAGGATTTTTAGAATCCGTTTGATGCTTCAATGGCTTGAATTGCAAAACAGGGCACCCGAAGAATTCCAAAACACTGCAAAAATCACAAAATGTGTGATATTCTTGGATTTTTGTGCATAAGCATATATTTTTAGGGTTTAATCATATTAATAATCATATTAGGATGCTTTAGGTTTAATTTGATGCTCATTTGATTTTATTTAGTGCATAAAACCTAAGTTTTTACCAAAATATTTTCTAAAAACCCTAATTTCAAGGCCATAGTCTTGCTATTAGGGGCAATTTGGTCATTTGACCTCAATTTCAAAATTCCTAATCCTAATTTTCATATTTTTAATCATGTCATAGCATATTTAGTTTGATTTATTTTTTATTTGTATTTCAAAACTTGCATTTACCAAATATCTTTCTGAAAACCATAATTTCAAGGCCATAGTCTTGTTATTAGGGGTATTTTGGTCATTTTGACCCCAATTTCGAAATTTCATATCTTATCTTCCTTATTTATTCAATTTTATTTTATACTTTATCATTTTGATTTAAGGGAATCATGGAAAAGGCTTATATCTAGCAAAATCCAGTAATTTCTAGATATTACTGGATAAACCTAGAAAAGCCAACATATATTCACTAACAAAGTTTTCTAGTTTTGCAGGTACATTGAAGACTTTATTTTTCATGTATTTAATTTTCAATAGTGATGTAAACTAAATTAAACCTTGGAATAAGAATTTACATTTTCTGCTTAGCTTAGGCAGCATTGCATATAGTTTATATTTTTAAATAATGTTAATGTGTGATGGATGATGATTCATGCATATTCAAACTCACTATGGTCTACACGAATGGCACATACACTAGCTTTTATGAAGTTTATAAACTTGGTGGAATTCGTATTTATGGCCATAGTCAGAATATGAAGGATATCCAGATTTATGATCTTCATATTAGCCACATTCAGCCTACACTCTTAGGCTAACTTCAAAAATGTACTGCATTTCTCAAAAATACAAAAAGTATTTCTCAATTCCTCAAATCCATATTCATTCATTTCATGCATTTGCCAATGCCAATTCGAATCTCAATTCAAAGAAGTTCATTTTCTCAAAAATTTTCTAAGTCTTATTCAAAAATCGATTTTCTCAAAATATGGATTTGCCAATGATATTTCAAGTATTTCCCAAGTTCCAAATTCGATTTTTCCAAGTTATATTTTCAATTTTAAAGTTTGAATTCAAAGGAATCAAGTTTTCCAAGGCTATTTCACATTTCTCAAAATCAATTTTCACAAAATCCTTATATTTCTTCAGAAATCGATTTTCACTTTCTCAAATACAGTATCTCAATCATGATTCACGATTTTCAAAGAGTTCATTTTCCAAATATTTTCCAATCTTTGAAGCAAACATCATGTTTTCAAATATGCATTTTTAGAAATTCATAGCACATGCCTGATTCTATGTGCATTTAGAAATTAGAATATGATTTAGACAAGTTGAATAGAGCAGAGCAGTAGATTGATCCTTGGTTCGATTACCCCTGTTAAAGGTGGCAGGAACGGTCAAACCTCGTACCGACAGGCGAGTCCCATTCTTCGGAATTATCCCGCATTTTAAAAACGGAGGTGAGTTATTTTCAAAAACTATTTCAAAGGTCAGTTTGACTCGCAAAAGTTAAAAATTTTGCGATGATAACACTTGCGACACGTTCCCTCGAAGGCCAGTTCTTTCAGGTTCAATGGTAAGCAGCCGAAGATAGCCATTCCGTGCCAAACTTTGATCGAGAAACTGCATCAGGAGGAAATTATTTGGGACTTCTTCGACAGAAGAGAGACCGTTCCTCGATACACCTATGCCCGCGACAAGCGCTACAGATTGCTTGGCCCTTTCTTTTGTGTTGATTATCAACCAGAATGATGTCTCAGGCAGTTTTCGCAGCGACAGGTTCGTGCCAACACCCGCTTCCCGACAGGCAACATGCCAGAATTCAACCTGCAGTCGGATCAGTGGTCTGGGGCATACCATGTCACCAAATATACTTGGGACTCCTTTGTTTCTCTGTCTATATTTCCTGGGCCAAATGTATCATCTGAATATCGAGAGTGGTGGCAAACTGTCTGTCCATCTTCTCTTTGTCTTTGAATATTAAAAATATCAATAAAAATTACTTTTGGCCAAAAGTTTTGTTTCTTATATTTTGTGTTATAATACAAATAGTCACAATTTTGGTGACGACCTCGTCCCAGGTAAATGGGACATTCCTCCCACATTTTCTTCAATATATTTTCTCATGGTTGACGACCTCGCCTAGGTAACAGGGCACATTTCTCTGTTATCATCAAATGGTAACGCAATTATCACAAATCGTGTGATGACCCAATCCCGGGTAATGGGATAATCTCTTGAAATTGTCTGCCGAAATCCTTCATTCCTTTTTCTCAAAAAATTTTGGTTTTCAAAAGCTCCTCCATACTCTAACCATTCCCATATTCTGCAGGAAAACTTTGGCATCGGAAGATGGTTCAAACAAGGGCTGGTAAGCAGGCTGCTCAACGGCACAGTGACAGCAAACCAGAAGAGATGAATTCTCCCAGATTATCCAAAAAGCATGACTCGGGGGATGAGAGCGATGTTGATCCGGCCTTGTACCGGGTTTTTCAAAAGATGATGACCAAGATGATGGCCGAGCAGGCTAAGGTTGTTCCCAAGAAGGCATCTTCTAAGAGCAAAGCTAAGAAGAAGCCCAAAAAGAAGTCGGTCAAAATCAGCAAGTAGAAAGTACAACGTGACAATACTTCTGAAGATTTCGAGTCAGCAGAAGAGAATTCTGAAGAAGAGCAGCTGATTTATATCCCGAAACATCTGCGATCATCCAAGAAGCCAGTGGAAGAGCCACTGTCAGTAAACAAGCCCAAGTATGGGGCCCCTGCGGAGGATTCAATCCAAGCATTGACAAAGATAGTCAAAGATCTTCAAATCCGTGACAAAGGAAAGAGGTCATACACCAGGCAAGACTTCTACCTCGGCTTGGAAGGGGACATCAATCTGAAGAACCTCCCCAGAAAATTCATTAAGTTTGATAGATTCGGCGATCCTAAGGCCCATCTTGCCATGTTCTTTGCAGAATGCGCCCGGTTCAGCAAAGACAATCGTGCCCTCTTCCTCTGTTTTCCCCGCAATCTGGAGAGGATAGCTGCCAAGTGGTATGCCGAGCACGTCAATCTCATCGAATTAAGGGATTTTGACAAAGTTGTCAACATGTTTGTTGAACGCTTCCTATTCAACACGGAAGCCCTACCTACCCTGAACCACTTATGCAACCTAAAGCAAGAGCCCAATGAAAAGGCTAGAGATTTCATCCACAAATGAGGAGCCTTTGCAACAAAATGAGAAACCCCATTTCTGAGGAACATGCCCTCCAAGTCATTCTCAACAATTTCTCGCAGCCCCTGAAAAGCCTTCTTTTCCCATATCTCTCCAAATCATTTATTGAACTAACGGAGTGAGCAGAATGGCTCGAGATGGGGGTAGAGAATGAGATGTATGAAGGTGTTGCTTTGACCAAGAATATTCCGGACCCAAAGAAGAAGGCACATTTTACTTACTCAGCCGAGGTTCCAGGGGATGACCAGGGCAGTAGCAGCAAGCATGGCAGTGGCAGTGGCACGAAACCTGAACAGAATAGAGGAAGGAAAGGGAAGTTCTTCAAGAACAGTGACAAGCCTCTCCCGACCGGTCCTCAACAAAAAGGGGACCTTCAAGAAAAACCCAAGCACATAAACTGGAGCAGGGATCGAAAATTCACTCCCCTTGACCAGCCTTTGGAAAAAATTCTGGAGTACTTGCTAACCCATGGAATGGTGAAACTTCCCAAAGTTGCAGATCCGCCAGTGATCATGGGAAGATTCAAAGAACAGTATTGCAAGTTCCACAGAGCGATGGGACATGATACTGAATACTGCTTCGTCCTGAAGCATCTGATCCAGGACTGCATCGATAAAAGCATCCTCATCGAGGATGAAGAAGAAGGCAAAATGGACATCCTGTCCGCCTCATTCCCAAAACATTCAGCATAAACCATTTTCGAACATTCTTTCCTTCCGCAGAGTCACATACGTCCATGTTCCAGCAAAGAAATGAGTTTGCAGCATCAGGTGATGGTTCTACATCAGGATCAGCCTGGATTTCAGAGAGGGGATATCCTCTCATTTTTAAATATAAGAAACATGTCAGTTGAGAGTGGAAAAACCCAAGTTTTTCCAAAAAGATTTTTGAAAAAGGAAGCCTGCACAGAGGAAGCAGAAACCTCTGAGGCAGCGGAAGAGCGGGCCAAAAACCTTCAGAAGCCAATTACCGTGCTCTCTAACATCTCCATTTTTTAGTTAACTCACGATTCTCCCCAGCATTGGGAAAAACTAGATGATCTACTGAGAAAGATCAAGGTAAAGCCGGGCACCACACCCGAAGATATGGCACAAATAGTAAATCAGGCGATAACTAATGCGCCTATTACTTTTTCAGATGAGGACCTGCCAAAGCCTCATTCATTTCACAACAACGCATTATATATTGTGGTCAGGACCAGGGGCATGACTGTCCCACACGTACTTGTCGATGGGGGCAGCAGTTTAAACATTTGCCCAGAAATGACAACGAAGGCCCTGGGATTAAAAGAAGAAGAGTATGTACCTGATCCCATTACCATCTATGGCTTCGATAATCACGGGCAGACTGCCAAGGGCAAAATCTTTTTAGAGATTTTCATTAACTATTCAGTGCACACAGTATTATTCCATGTTGTCAATGTGCCGCCAACTTACAATCTCTTGTTGGGACGAACATGGATCCATAACGCCAATGCAGTTCCGTCAACCCTCCACCAATGCATCAAGTGGTCCAAGGGAGGAATGATTACTACCATCTTGGGAGAAGATCCTAAAGAGAGGCTACCACAACCTATAATTCCCCAACCAACATTTACAACTGATATTCCTAGCATCCGAGAAGCAGATGAAATCGATCTCAGTGAAAGCCTAGAGATGCTAAAATTGAAAGATGTCATGGAAGAAGAAAATTTTGCAGCCACGGTCCAATGGCAAGGACCTTGTTTCTTCAAGCTAGGAGGACGCATCAATTACACCTCCTTCAAAGATCATCCTTTATTCCCTCATTTTTCCAAAGCAAGAAAGGGATTCGATCTGATGATCAAACATGGATATCAGCCATTCCAGAGCATGGGGAAAGATGAAGACGGCATGATAGAGCCTATCATTCCAGTTTAACATGCAGACAGTTCAGGGTTGGGGTTCACCGGCCAGGATTCCAGCAAAAAGACAGTTTTTGTCAGAGGAAACCAATGAAAAGATGATGCCTTAGTTTTCCTGCTTTCTTTTCCTATCTTTTGTTAATCTTGTACAGACGACACAGTCCCATTTCTTTTGTCGATGTCATGTAAGTACTTCATTTCCAATCAATGAAAGATCAATTTTCTCTTTACATTTGAGCATCTATCATTCTTATCTTATATTTTGTCTATGCCATTATTCCTTGCTTTGTATAAAAGACTCACTTCTTGACTTGTATTTTCTCTTGAAAACCTCCTCTTGGCATTTTCAGGACCATTAACTCTTGAATCAATGACAAAATTCGTTATCAATCCCAAATATCTAAAATTGGCAAGGTTTCCTGAGATGAAAGACAAAGCAGAGGTCAGTCAGGCAGCAGAGCAGACCAAAGAGCCAGCCGAATTTGATTCCACCATTAAGGAATTGCCATAATTTGCTCACATTCAGAAGCAGGATGAACCATCATCTTTGGTTCAAGATCCAACTGAGGATATCAACATTGGGACGGAAGATGATCCGAAAATTCTCAAAATCGGGTCAGGTCTAAGCGAAGTTGAAAAAGCAAGACTCATCAAATTCCTTAAGAAGCATCAGGAAGTATTTGCCTGGACTTACGAAGATATGCCAGGATTAGATCCCAAGCTGGTTGAACATCGACTCAAGTTGAAACCACAAGCCAGACCAATCAAGCAGAAACTGAGGAAGTTAGACCCTCGAGAGAGAACGGAAACGAAGGTAACCTTTGAGAGAGAACGGAAACAAAGTCAACCTCATAGCGTCGTCTCCAAAATTATTGATTCGCACAGTCGAGCAAATCTCAAGGAATTCGTCGAGATGACGATATGGGTCTTCATTGTTAAGGCCATAAAACGAAGGTAACATTTGAATCACACTGGCCTTAATCTCAAAATGGCTCGCTCCTACATCAGGTCTCGTGATGCAGGAGGTGGGAGTATACGTATTTGGCATGAAGTACTCCCTCAAAGGACGGATCAATTGATGATTGTCAGCCATTGCGTACACCTTGGAGTAGACCGGTGTAGCACACGTCCTAACTTTGGGTTTTCTACCTAACTAACGCACTAAGCGGCCAAACCACGCAAACCACAAAGCGAGTAAACTAAAAACAACAAAAACTAAACAAACGCCACGCATTTACACATAACAGAGATTATGCAAAAGAAATATAAAATCTATGTGTACGGTACCAATCGTACACAGTCACCTATAAGGGGATCCTAGTAGGTGGGTTGTGCAGAAAAGTAAGCTCGTCTCTAAGATATGCACGTACGTGGTTCTAAACCTAAATGCAAACAAACACTAGGCAATAAAGCGAATACTAATATTACGCCGTTCCCTGACAACGGCGCCAAAAATTTGATGTCTTCTTTTAAATCGTTGTAATTTTGAAAAGATTTTTTTATATGAAAAACATGTGAAAACCAGACATCAAATAATAAAAACCGGTTCTCACTAGTGGATGAGACCGGGTCGAACTCAAGGAATGGGAGTATTTCGTATTCAAGTACACAAATCTAAACTAATCTTTATTGCCGAATTATTGAAATGTAAAATGTTCAAGAAAGGTAAAAACAACTAACTATTACAACAAATGAATACCCTTCGCAGAGGGCATAAAATGCAATATTTACAAACCCAATTAAATTCCTAATTCTAAACTAAAAAAATAAAAAGAAGCTTTATTCTTCGTACTTCGTGTCACGTAATCAATTCCGCTCCAGTCCTGTGCTATCCTGCACAATTCAAATGAACACGAGCAGTACCAGAGCTAGAACATGAAAGAAATTATAAAAGACATCTAAATGACTAATTACAATTGAAAAACTAATTCTAATTAAATCTACTAACCAATTAACTAATTAAAAAAAACAATTAACTAACAATTACTTAACTAATAACTAATGCTTACTTAACAAAAACAAGAAAATGAACTGAATTTACACTCAACATGAAATCAAAAGAGACTTAAACAAAACATGAATTTATACTGAATTGAAAGCAAACTAAAATAGGAAAGACAGGAAAATTAAATTTTCAGAAACAGTAGTTAAAAGAATTAAAAGAAGACAGGACAAATGTAAAAAAAACAAAGTTGAATGTAAAAACAAAACAAGAAATTAGAAAAAACAGAAAATAGAAAATTACTGAAAGACTAAAACATGAACTTGGAGATTTGTAAAACAGGAAGTGCTGAATGAAGAAAAGGAAACTTAAGAATTTCAGAAAACAAATAATGTGCAATGAATGAAAAACAGGAAAAAAAATTGAGATAAAAGAAGAACATTAAACAGAAATAAAGAAACATAAAATGAATGAGAAAAAAAAATGTAATAACAATGAGAATGAAGAAATCGGAATTACAGGAAATCAGAATTAGCAGAAAATTAAAAAGAAATGATAGAAAATCAAAAACTAATAAGAAATTACCATGATAAAAACAGGAAATTTAACAATCAAGAAATTGCAGAAATGATGAATCTAAACTAAAAAAAAAACAAGAAATCATTAAAACAGGAAATGCACGAAAACATGCTGAAATGAAATAACAAAATTCAAGCAATTAACCTACCGAATGTTATAAACATAAACAGGGAAAATGACAGAGCAAAACAGTAAAAAAAAACAAGAAACTCAACCGACATTGCAAACAATGAAAAACAGGAAGATAAAAAAATATAGAATCGGGAATGAAGAATTTGAATCATAACCTAATGCTAACATTTTTTCCTTTTTTTTCGTTTTTCAGAAATAACAAAGCACAACAATCACGATTTTTCTTTTCTTTTCGTTTTTCTGTTTTTTTTTTCATTTTCGTTTTACAGAAATAGCAATAACATGAATTAGAAGCTGGAGAAGAAGAAGCTGAAGAAGAGGAAGAAGAAGAAAATCTGAAGATGCAGATTGGAAGAAGAAGAAGAAGAAGAGGTAGATGAAGAAGAAACAGAGCAGAATCAAAAGATCAGAAAAAGAAGAAGAAGAAGAAGAATTGGAAAAAGAAGAAGAATTGGAAGAAGAAGAAGAAGAAGAACAGAAATTGACTTACCGTAAATCACACCTGGAAGAAATCGGGGAAAAGGTTGGCGGCTTCCACCATCAGCCGTCACCGGACTGAAGAATCCACCACCACCGCCGGCTGAGGAAGATGAGAAAAATAGGGAGAAGGGGAAGAAAGAGGTAAGAAAGAGGCCGGTGTTGGTGGAGGAGGGTGAGAAAAGAGGGGAAAGAGGGAAAGGTTCTGGCGTGAATTGGAGGAGGCGCCCATTTTTTCGTTTTTCTGGGTTTTAAAAACAAGCAAACCGGTTTGAACCGGTTTGCTGTTTGCTTTTTTTTTTTTTTAACAGAATCCAAACCGGCGGTTCACCGATTTGTTTTCTTTAATTTTCTTGGTTTTAAAAAAAAACAAACCGGTTAAACCAGTTTGTTACAGATTTTTTTTTTCATTTTTAAAAGTCAAGAAAACCGTATAAATCGGTTTATTATGAAAATTTTCAAAAGTTAAAAAAAACAAAACTATTTATTTATAAAGAAACTCAAAATAAAACTATTCTAAAAAAAACAAACACTTAAAATGATTTTATTAACAATATAAAACTATTTTCTCTTTTATTTTTTATATTTTTTTTTAATTTTATTTTTAATTGAAAACTAAAACTAAACTACTATGACTATAACAAAAACTAAAATATGCATAAAAATGTAAAATAAAACTATTTTTCGTGCATTTTCTATTTTTAAATCATTTTAGCACATTTACTCGAAAACTAACATAAAATTAGGTTTTTGAAACATTATTTTATAAAATCATGCATATTTTAATGTTAATTAACCCTGAATTATATGCATGATCAGATACATCTTGGAACAACCATTTCTTACTGGACGGATTGCAAAGTAGCAAGTCCTCCTAATGCAATATGACTTAGAGTATTCTCTCAAAAGTCGATTAAAGGCCAAGCGATCGCAGATCAGTTGGCAGATTTTCCTTTGACAGAAGAAATTAAAGCAGAAGATGATTTTCCTGATGAGCATGTCTGTAATATCCAACAGCCCCCAGTTTGGAGCATGTTCTTCGATGGCTCTAAAAACATGTCTGGCATAGGGATTGGAGTCTTGTTGATCACTCTAGAAAAAGAAATGATCCCTTATTCCCTTAAGCTTGGTTTCCAATGCACTCATAACATGGCCGAGTATGAAGCTCTAATACAAGGCCTCAAAATTCTGCAAAATTTCAATGTCAAGAGAGTGTATGCCTTTGGCGACTCTTTACTTGTTGTGAGTCAAGTTAACACTGAATGGCAAATAAAAGATCCAAAATTGATTCCGTATCAGAAGATCGTCTTAACTCTTGTGGACAACTTCGAAGAATTTCAGCTCAATCACATAAGAAGAGAACACAATCAGATAGCTGATGGCTTAGCCAGCCTGGGCTCCATTTTATCATTCAAAGGCAGTGAATCATGTCGTTCTTTCGAAGTTGGCAGACTTGAGCAACCTGTTTTTGCTTCAGTTATGCAAGTAAACCAGGTCGATCAGAAGGAGAAGTCTTGGTACCAAAATATCAAAAATTTCATCGAAACTGGTGAATTTCCACCAGAGATGCCAAAAAAAGAGCAACGTGCGATTCAACGTATGTCTACCCTTTATTTCATTCTCGCCAATGTCCTCTATCGTCGTGGGTTCAGTTCTGAGTATGCAAGATGCTTGGAGAAAGAAGAAGCAATGGAAACTATCCAAGAGGCACATGAAGGGATTTGTGGTGGCCATGTCGGCTATCAAACTCTTGTCAAGCTCCGAGCAGGTTACTATTGGAATACCATGCAGCAGGACTGTCATAGATTTGTGAAGAAGTGCGTCAAGTGCCAAATGCACGCGCCTTACATTGATGCTCCGGCCACATATCTACAATCAGTTGTTTCTCCTTGGCCATTTTCTATGTGGGCTTTTGACGTCGTGGGCCCAATTACTCCTGCTTCTAACGGTCACAAATACTTTCTGGCTGCGACAGAGTATTTCACAAAATGGGTTGAAGCTGTTACTCTACGCACAGTAGAATGCCGCCATGTGGTTTCTTTCATTCACAAGAACATTCTTTGCCGCTTCGACATTCCGCATGACATTGTTTCAGACAATGAAAGCCATTTTAAAAATGAGAGGATGAAAACCTTCTGTTCTAAATTCAGAATTTGTCATCATTTCTCATGTAAGACCCGCAATTTTTTAGAAAATATCTGAATAAAATTCATGAGGCATTTACCGGTAAAAATAGCATTTCTTCTCAGAATGCAAAACAAATCAATTCCTGCGAGCCAGTTATACTTAGAATATTCGTCGAATCGCGAATATATGCTCAAACACTCTGGAAGCCATAACTTCCTACCTAAATGAAATCAAAGGATTCCTGCGAGCCAACTTTCTTAGTTACGTCAATACGAAGGGAATGGCGTACTCAGAATTTTTCGGAAAAAATCGCCGGAAACCCGAAATTCTTGCGGGACCCACGGAAATATTGGTGGGACCCACAGAAATATTCCTCAGAAAATATCTGGTGGGACCCACAAAAATATCCCATGGAATATCCAAGTGGGCCCCACACCAAGGAACCTCTTGGAATTAAAAAGAAGCCAAGGGGTAAAAGGGGCATGGAAAAACCCAAGAGGAGGTGGGCTTGGGCTATAAATAGCCCTCCCCACTCTCTCTCTTCTCATAAAAATCGACCCCCCCTCTCTCTCTTGCCTTCTCTCTCTCTCCTAAACCTCCCCTACCTAGCCTAGCCCACCTGAGCCCACCTGACCTGGTCTGAGCCTGCCTGACTTAGCCTGAGCCTGCCTGACCTGGTCCTAACCCACCTGACCTGGGTCTGAACCCACTTGACCTGGTCCAAACCCAGTTGACTTGACTTGAACCTAGTTGGGTTTAAAGTCAAAGTCAAAGTCCTTTTTGGTCCAGATTCCGGTTTGGATTTCTGAACCCAGACTTAGCCTACTTGAGCTGAGTTCGAACCTGCTGAACCCAGTTGACTTGGATCGAACCCTGTTTGGTTCAAACTACTTAGGTTGAGTAGCTTGACCTGCTCTACCTCTTTCTCAACTAAGTCAGCTTCATCTGACTTAGTCTGACCTCTCGAAGGAAGGCTCGAAGCCAAAGAAGCAACCCGGAGCCGTTTCTTCCACGATTTGAAGTAAGTTCGTTTCGTTGATCCATCTCTCTCAAGTATTTGATTATTTGTATATAGAATATACTTTCTGAAGTAGTATCTTGCTTTAGTTCTTGATTGAGCCCTTTTTGGACACTTCGGTGTTCACCCGCTCGTCTCGTAACTATCGTCGGATATATCTATGTTCAAACACGCAGTATATGCGTTCTTCAAAATGGTATCTCGCTTTAGTTCTTGGTTGAGCCCTTTAGGACACTTCGGTGTTCACCCGCTCGCCTCGTAACTATCGTTGGATGCGGATCTAGGTGTATATCTGCTGATTCTGCCGACGCGTCTTATATCGCACAGACTATGTAATTTACCTTTGCCGTCGCGTCGTATGATGCCAAGGCTCCCTGTTTTCTGCACTTCCAATTACTGCACTTCCGATTATGCATTTACTTACGCCGTCGCGTCGAACGATGTCAAGGCTTCTGTTTTGTTATATATGTAGAATATTTCGTTCAGTTACACACCCTGAACAATAGTATATGCATTTCTTTACGCCGCCGCTGTATAAAGCACAGGCTTCTGCTTATACTACATATATAGCGCATAAATGAGCGTTCAAATGGAGATCAACTCCAAATCGCCCATGCGATTCCTTGACTGCTCCTCGTTCAAGATTCTGCTTGACGAATGAAGCCCCTATTGGAAAGGCTTCGCTTTTTGGCAAAATGCTCTTTACGTAAAGACTAAGTTAATTACGTATGGCCTGGTTATGGCCTAGGGTTCCTGCAACCTTGATGGATGCAAAGTACGCACAACGGTGGGCATCCATTTCCCGAATTAAGCGTGGCGATTTCCTACCAAAGAGGGGAGATGCCGCTGAAATGGATAAAAGAAACGCACGCTTTCTCCGTAAAAGAGAGGAAGTGCTGCTGAAATTTCTGAAGAAGCTAAGAATAGCTCAGAAAGAACGTAGCAGAATACTCTGACATATAGCAGAGTGGTACCCAGTTCATGGTTTGCCCTCTACAACGTAGAAGGGTTCGTCGCACCACTGCCGGTAGAGCAGGGGAGGTGCTGACGAAATGGTTGGCAGAAGAGCTGCCTGAACCAATGGAACGGCATAATGATGTCCGTTGATGGAACGATGCCAGATCGGCTCGTATCCTTGTGCCTGCAAGGGCACCTTGCTCGTAAGGGCCGCTGAGCCAGAGTAGAGGTTGCGCCTTGGCTAGGTTTGGACTCGTTGCGTAAAAATACGCCGAGTAGCCGATCTATTTAGATCGAGTCATATGCATGCTCATTGAGAACGGTTACGCAACCAGACTCGTAAGGGCCGAAGAGCCAGAGTGTGTTGTTTCCACCCAAAGAGGTGTGATGCTCGTGGTGGCCGAAGTGCCAAAGAGCGGTGTTCTGCATGCATATGAATAAGACTTAAGGTCGCACATACCCCGCGGTTGAAAATCGTGTTAGGGGTACCCCCTCAGTAATGACTGTGTTGGGGCAGACTGAATGGGGTCGGGTACATACTCCCGTAGTGCTGAAAGCACGGGCTGCCTAAATGGCATGCAGATTCTGTCCAAGTAATTGTAAGACTGGCAGACCCCTTCAGGAATTATGCTCACTGTGGAATGACAGTGATGGTACAGCCTTGAGTGACATGTATTTTACTTTGGACCTGATAGAGTCCACGATGGCCTCAGTCACTCATGGGTTTTGGGGTCGTGGTTATCCTTAAGATCTAAGGATTGAACCCAACTACTGCAAGTAGAGGATGCATCCGAATATGGGCCTAGTAGGATTCTCCCAGTTGAAACACACTGCCCTACTATGGATAGGGTCAACAGGCCTCTGGGGTATCTAAAATACATAGAATAATCAACCCCCAGAACGTCGCGTTGATGACCGAACAATAGCTCTACCTGCGTACCAAAGGCGGGAGCGGTTAATTATCGAAACAATGCATTAGCTTAGGTTCAGCGATGCTTTGAATGTATGAGTGGATGACGTGTTGAGTCAGTCCTGCATAACCTTTGTGAAGGTGTCATGTTCGGTATACGACTGGACCGACTGGGCAAAGACCCGTGTTGTATCCGCACGACTAAGCGAAGCTCGAAGAGTTGTCCTTAGATGCGTGGGATACGGATGTGCCAAGTATGAAGACTTGAGCTAGTCATCACTTTGAGACCCGGTAGAGGTCATGGCTAAGTCATGGAGACTTAAGCGGCTATTCAAATCACAGCCCTAAAAAGGCTTGCTCTAAGTCATGAAGACTTGAGCGGATGTTCAACTCATAGCCCTGAGGAGGCTCCTGCGATATACGCTAAGTCTTGGAGGCTTGAGCGTCGTTATTGCGCATTGCGACCCTGAGTGGTCATTATTGTATTTGAGTTGAATGGATGTATGACTGCATGCTTACCAGACCATCAGTGGTTCTGACCCCGTTTCATGGGGATTTCAGGTGTTGTACCTGCGTGGCGATATGCGGAGCAAGGCGGCATCGAGTTCCAGGGTTTCTCTAGACAGAGTTGTACTGCTTCCTTTTTATTGAACCTACACTGCTTTTCTAAGCAGTGGTGTTGTAATAAACAAGTGGTTTTCGATAAATGGAACACTTTGGTGGTCAATGAGTTGTTTGGCCACATACCTGCAACGTGCTCGGAGTTTTCTAAAACTGACGACTCATTATCGTCTGATTCCGCTGCTAAAAGCTTTTCTAAATTCCGCTGCAAAGAAAAAAAAAAAAATTCATGAAAATTTTAACTAAGCTTTGTTTTGGAAATCCGGGGCGTTACAGAATTGGTATCAGAGCATGTGTCTGAGAAACCTGGTTCAAGATCCGTCATAGTCCCGATATCGCACTGTAAGTATATGTTTTTATACTTTTGTTCTGATCTGGGTGCATCTTTGTATAGATGGCAACTCATGACTCGCGTGGATACTGCTATCGCTGCAAGGTCATGCACGATGAGTGGATATGCCCGTATGAAGTCCAAGACTGCCAATACTGTGGCGAAGATGGGCATTCTGCCAACGAATGCCAAAGGAAATATACCGCCGATATGGGTCGGCGGGCTTCAAAGGGTCTCAGGGATGAGACTTCGCGTGTCAGTGGACCGCATCACTCTAGTGTTGGGAGCAACCATGTCCCAACATCTTTTGATGAATTACCAAGGCTGAGGGATTTTGATTTGAACTTCCCTGCGGAGGTCTATCACTCGCCAAGCTACCATCCGGCATCACATATGCCGAGCTTAAATGGTAGGAACAAAAGAGGGGATTCTTTCTGTTCGCCGATCATTATTCCAGACTCCCAGAGTCTTGATCTTGCTGACTGGGAAAGTGGACTGGAGTCCCTCATATATCCCCAATATTCGCTTGCTAGTGCGGAAGTGCCGCCCAAGCCAAAGCTAGTAGTGCCTGCTCCAAGGTCATGTGGCAATAGATGGACCTTTTGGAGTTCGTCATCATCAAAAAAATCCAAGTCTTAAAGAGACTGGTGATGCTTTGGAGTCAGTAGACTCATGTATATAGTTTCTCAACGCCTAAAGTCTGCCAGTGCAGCATGACGTTTTGTTTAAGGCGATGCTTGTGTAAATGTGATGTATATTAAGTAAATAAAGCTTTTACTTCCATATATACATTGAGAAACTAAAAACAAGTGCTTGTGTGTGCATAGATAAATGGCTCCTACGACGAGGAGAACCATACCAAGCGAGGAGTCCCATACGCAAGGATTCCTGTTGGAGACACTCAACAACCTGGTTACAGCCATCCGTGAAACGAGGCCAGAACCAGTCGCACCACGAAACGAGCACCTAGGAGGAGTGACTTATGAGAAGTTCCTCAAGCTTGACCCGCCAGTTTTCATTGGCAGAGTCGATCCTGAGCTCGCGGAGAGTTGGATCGAAGAGACGGAACGTGTCTTCTTAGTACTGGGAGTACCAGAGGAAAAGAAGACCAATTTTGGCACGTATCGGTTGAAAGACAATGCACGGAAGTGGTGGGATACCACTAAACATTTCCAGTTCTCACAAGTCGAAGTCATTCCTTGGACTGACTTTCGGAGGACTTTTATGGATAACTACTTCCCATTGCATTCCAGAAACAAGAAAAAGATGGAGTTTCTGGAGTTGGAACAGGGCGGTATGAGTCTAATGGACTATACCACCAAATTTCAGAATCTAGAGCGCTACTGCTCTCGATTGTTCGAAACAGACCAAGAAAGGGCCGACAAATATGTGAATGGTCTGCGCGAAGGGCTGCGATCTCGAGTGATAACAAGCATGCCTTCGACTTTTCAGGCTGCGGTAGCAGCAGCTTCAAAAATCCAAGAGGACTGGGCACGATCTAAAGTGATCGTAGCAAAGAAGCCCATAGTGAATGGTGGGAATCGTAAAAGGACGTTCCCAAGTGGCCAGGGTTCACGACAACCCTTTCAAAAGAAGAAGTTCCAAGGAGGGAACAACACTCAGCAAGTCGTGAGGCCAAGACAGAACACAACTCTGAATGGTCAGCCGTCCAACTTCAGCTGCCCAAGGTGTCGTATGAACCACCCCGGAAAGCCATGTCCTCGTGACATTGGTGGGTGCTTGTATTGTGGCAAGATGGGCCACTTTATAAGGGATTGCGCCAAGAAGGCTGCAGATGAACAGAGGAGTAATGCCAGATCTGCCGGACCCTCTCGACCAGCGCCACAACGTTCTCAGTTTCAACGACCTCCACCTAGAGTAGAACAAAGGCCTGCTGCAGGTCGTGTATACGCTGTAACGACTGAACAAGTCGAAAATGGTGACCTGATTGAAGGCACCATACCTGTTAATGGACATGCAACTTACGTCTTGTTTGATTGTGGTGCTACTCATACGTTTATCTCTGACGATTTCACCGAACAACTCCACGCTTCGGTGCAACCAATTGATAAAATGATCGAAGTATATAACCCGTTGGGTTCACGCACCAAATGTATCCGGTGTGTGAAAAATTTGGATATTGAGATAGCAGGGCAACACTTGCCTACTGACGCCATCCTGATCGATATGATACAGTACGATGTCATTCTGGGAATGAATTGGTTGGCTCAGAATAATGCCAAGATTCTGTGCCGCGAGGGCAGAGTAATTCTATCTCGACCCGGATTGCCTAAGATGGAATACCGGTTATCCAAACCTGTTCCACAGAAAAGGCTCATATCAGCACTTAAGGTACAAAAATACCTTAGGAAGGGTTGTGTGGCCTTCATGTTGAGTCTCTCGGTGGAAAAATCCAACGACCAACCCCTTGAGAGTTTGGAAGTGGTGCGGGAGTTTCCCGATGTGTTTCCTGAGGAATTGCCAGGACTTCCGCCACTTCGTGAGGTTGAATTTGGAATTCAATCCTTACCTGGAACAGCGCCGATATCCAAAGCCCCGTATCGAATGGCGCCAGCTGAACTCAGTGAATTGAAGTGTCAGTTGGAAGAACTGATGGAACAAGGGTTCATCCGACCGAGTGTGTCACCGTGGGGAGCCCCGGTACTGTTTGTAAAGAAGAAGGATGGATCCCTTCGGTTATGCATCGATTATTGGATGCTTAACCAGGCAACTGTTAAAAATAAGTACCCGTTGCCTCGGATTGAGGACTTATTCGATCAACTCAGAACAGCGAGGGTGTTCTCCAAGATCGACCTCAGGTCTGGGTACCATCAGCTCAGAGTAAAGGAAGAGGATATACCCAAGACAGCCTTCAAAACAAGATACGGCCATTATGAGTTTGTAGTAATGCCCTTCGGACTCACTAATGCGCCTGCTGCCTTTATGGATCTAATGAATCGGATATTCAGACCATATTTGGATAGCTTTGTCATCGTCTTTATTGATGACATTCTCGTATATTCTGAGAACAAGGAACAACACGTGGAACACTTGAAAATCGTCTTGAAAACCCTTCAAGATAACCAACTCTATGCTAAGTTTTCAAAATGTGAATTCTGGCTAGATAAAGTGATGTTCCTTGGTCATGTGATCTCGAAAGATGGAATCACAGTAGATCCTGCGAAGGTGGAAGCTGTGATGGACTGGAAGCAGCCAGAAAATATCACTGAGGTTCGTAGCTTCCTTGGACTTGCCGGATATTATCGGAAGTTCATACAAGACTTCTCCCGAATCGCCGTACCGATGACGAAATTGCTGAAAAAGGGAGTCAAGTTTGAATGGACTGACCAGTGTAAGGAGTGCTTTGAGGTTCTCAAACAGAAGCTTACCACTGCCCCTGTCCTTACCTTACCTTCTGGTCAGGGAGGCTTCGTGGCATATACCGATGCCTCAGGAACGGGTCTGGGTTGTGTGTTGATGCAGCATGGCAAAGTAATCGCCTATGCGTCACGACAGTTGAGGGTCCATGAGAAAAACTATCCAACCCACGACTTGGAGCTTGCCGCGGTAGTGTTCGCGCTTAAAATCTGGCGACACTACCTGTATGGAGAGAAATTTGAGGTCATGTCGGACCATAAAAGCCTAAAATACCTCTTTTCTCAAAAAGAACTCAATATGCGGCAACGGCGATGGCTGGAATTCCTCAAAGACTATGAATTCACGCTTTCCTATCACCCTGGAAAGGCGAATGTTGTAGCAGATGCCCTTAGTCGCAAGACTGTTGGCACTCTGGCCAGCCTAACCGGACAATGGAAGTTGATGGAGGATTTCGTCAAGTGGAAGCCATTTTTGGCTGATTCAGGTAGAATCCAAATGTCATGTTTGACGATCCACATTGAGTTCCTCGATCGCATCGTAGCCGAACAGTTCAAGGATCCTCAGTACTTGGAATTGAAAGCTCGTGCTGAAAAAGATGATACTTTCTTCCATTTGAAAGAAGATGGAGGAATATGGATGGAAGAAAGGATTTGGGTTCCAAATAACCCTGAGCTAAGACAGGAAGTACTCCAGGAGGCCCATAGTAGCAAATATACTATCCACCCTGGGGGTACGAAGATGTTCCGAGATTTGCAGAGAAAGTACTGGTGGAAGGGTATGAAGCATGATGTGGCTACGTTTGTCTCGAAGTGTTTGATCTGCCAGCAAGTTAAGATCGAACATCAGCGCCCTGGTGGAAAGATGCAACGGATCGAGATTCCAGAATGGAAATGGGAAGGCATTACGATGGATTTCATCGTTGGATTGCCTCGATCCAAGAGACAACATGACTCAATATGGGTGATCGTGGACAGACTCACCAAGTCTGCTCATTTTCTGCCAATCAACACTCGATACTCAACTGAACGATTGGCGGAGATCTACATTCGGGAAATCGTTAGACTCCATGGAGTGCCGATTTCGATCATATCTGATCGTGACCCGAAGTTCACCTCTCACTTTTGGGAGCAGCTTCAGAGAGCCCTGGGGACGAAACTCAAGTTCAGTACAGCATTCCATCCCCAAACAGATGGGCAATCAGAACGAACCATACAGACTCTTGAAGATATGCTAAGAGCCTGTATGCTGGAATGGAAAGGTGATTGGGATTCCCACCTAGCGTTGGCTGAATTTGCTTATAATAATAGCCACCACGCTAGCATTGGGATGGCACCGTATGAAGCCTTGTATGGACGACCCTGTAGATCACCAATCCATTGGGGTGAAGTGGGTGAGCGAACCTTGGATTCGCCCATTGTGTTGCAGCATTATACTGAGCAGGTCCACATGATCAGAAAGAAGCTACTGACTGCTCAGAGTCGACAGAAGAGCTATGCCGATCAGCGGCGTAGGGAACTCACTTTTGCGGTTGGAGATAAGGTTTTTATCAAGGTCTCTCCAACCAAGAGTGTGTTTCGTTTTGGAAAGAAGGGGAAGCTCAGCCCCAGATTCGTTGGTCCCTTCGAAGTTTTGAGCCGAATCGGAGAGACTGCCTACCGAGTAGCATTGCCACCACAATACGCGCAAATACATGATGTATTTCACGTATCAATGCTTAGAAGGTACGTTCATGATCCTTCTCACGTCATTCAACATGAAGACATTGACATCCGAGAAGATATGACGGTAGAAGAAAGGCCAGTGGAGATCATGGACCGACGGGAGCAAGTGCTAAGAACGAAGGTCATCCCACTTGTTAAAGTGAGGTGGCAGCATCATGGAATCGATGATTGCACTTGGGAGCCCGAATCGGATATGCGGGATAAATATCCTGAACTCTTCACCTTGTACTCTTAGCTGAATTTCGCGGACGAAATTCCTTTAAGGGGGTAATGATGTAAGACCCGCAATTTTTCAGAAAATATCTGAATAAAATTCATGAGGCATTTACCGGTAAAAATAGCATTTCTTCTCAGAATGCAAAACAAATAATTCCTGCGAGCCAGTTATACTTAGGATATTCGTCGAATCGCGAATATATGCTCAAACACTCTGGAAGCCATAACTTCCTACCTGAATGAAATCAAAGGATTCCTGCGAGCCAACTTTCTTAGTTACGTCAATACGAAGGGAATGGCGTACTCAGAATTTTTCGGAAAAAATCGCCGGAAACCCGAAATTCTTGCGGGACCCACGGAAATATTGGTGGGACCCACATAAATATTCCTCAGAAAATATCTGGTGGGACCCACAAAAATATCCCATGGAATATCCAAGTGGGCCCCACACCAAGGAACCTCTTGGAATTAAAAAGAAGCCAAGGGGTAAAAGGGGCATGGAAAAACCCAAGAGAAGGTGGGCTTGGGCTATAAATAGCCCTCCCCACTCTCTCTCTTCTCATAAAAATCGACCCCCCCTCTCTCTCTTGCCTTCTCTCTCTCTCCTAAACCTCCCCTACCTAGCCTAGCCCACCTGAGCCCACCTGACCTGGTCTGAGCCTGCCTGACTTAGCCTGAGCCTGCCTGACCTGGTCCTAACCCACCTGACCTGGGTCCTAACCCACCTGACCTGGGTCTGAACCCACTTGACCTGGTCCAAACCCAGTTGACTTGACTTGAACCTAGTTGGGTTTAAAGTCAAAGTCAAAGTCCTTTTTGGTCCAGATTCCGGTTTGGATTTCTGAACCCAGACTTAGCCTACTTGAGCTGAGTTCGAACCTGCTGAACCCAGTTGACTTGGATCGAACCCTGTTTGGTTCAAACCACTTAGGTTGAGTAGCTTGACCTGCTCTACCTCTTTCTCAACTAAGTCAGCTTCATCTGACTTAGTCTGACCTCTCGAAGGAAGGCTCGAAGCCAAAGAAGCAACCCGGAGCCGTTTCTTCCACGATTTGAAGTAAGTTCGTTTCGTTGATCCATCTCTCTCAAGTATTTGATTATTTGTATATAGAATATACTTTCTGAAGTAGTATCTTGCTTTAGTTCTTGATTGAGCCCTTTTTGGACACTTCGGTGTTCACCCGCTCGTCTCGTAACTATCGTCGGATATATCTATGTTCAAACACGCAGTATATGCGTTCTTCAAAATGGTATCTCGCTTTAGTTCTTGGTTGAGCCCTTTAGGACACTTCGGTGTTCACCCGCTCGCCTCGTAACTATCATTGGATGCGGATCTAGGTGTATATCTGCTGATTCTGCCGACGCGTCTTATATCGCACAGACTATGTAATTTACCTTTGCCGTCGCGTCGTATGATGCCAAGGCTCCCTGTTTTCTGCACTTCCGATTACTGCACTTCCGATTACTGCACTTCCGATTATGCATTTACTTACGCCGTCGCGTCGAACGATGCCAAGGCTCCTGCTTTATGCAATGTATTTACTTACGCCGTCGCGTCGAACGATGTCAAGGCTTCTGTTTTGTTATATATGTAGAATATTTCGTTCAGTTACACACCCTGAACCATAGTATATGCATTTCTTTACGCCGCCGCTGTATAAAGCACAGGCTTCTGCTTATACTACATATATAGCGCATAAATGAGCGTTCAAATGGAGATCAACTCCAAATCGCCCATACGATTCCTTGACCGCTCCTCGTTCAAGATTCTGCTTGACGAATGAAGCCCCTATTGGAAAGGCTTCGCTTTTTGGCAAAATGCTCTTTACGTAAAGACTAAGTTAATTACGTATGGTCTGGTTATGGCCCAGGGTTCCTGCAACCTTGATGGATGCAAAGTACGCACAACGGTAAGCATCCATTTCCCGAATTAAGCGTGGCGATTTCCTACCAAAGAGGAGAGATGCCGCTGAAATGGATAAAAGAAACGCACGCTTTCTCCGTAAAAGAGAGGAAGTGCTGCTGAAATTTCTGAAGAAGCTAAGAATAGCTCAGAAAGAACGTAGCAGAATACTCTGACATATAGCAGAGTGCTACCCAGTTCATGGTTTGCCCTCTACAACGTAGAAGGGTTCGTCGCACCACTGCCGGTAGAGCAGGGGAGGTGCTGACGAAATGGTTGGCAGAAGAGCTGCCTGAACCAATGGAACGGCATAATGATGTCCGTTGATGGAACGATGCCAGATCGGCTCGTATCCTTGTGCCTGCAAGGGCACCTTGCTCGTAAGGGCCGCTGAGCCAGAGTAGAGGTTGCGCCTTGGCTAGGTTTGGACTCGTTGCGTAAAAATACGCCGAGTAGCCGATCTATTTAGATCGAGTCATATGCATGCTCATTGAGAACGGTTACGCAACCAGACTCGTAAGGGCCGAAGAGCCAGAGTGTGTTGTTTCCACCCAAAGAGGTGTGATGCTCGTGGTGGCCGAAGTGCCAAAGAGCGGTGTTCTGCATGCATATGAATAAGACTTAAGGTCACACATACCCCGCGGTTGAAAATCGTGTTAGGGGTACCCCCTCAGTAATGACTGTGTTGGGGCAGACTGAATGGGGTCGGGTACATACTCCCGTAGTGCTGAAAGCACAGGCTGCCTAAATGGCATGCATATTCTGTCCAAGTAATTGTAAGACTGGCAGACCCCTTCAGGAATTATGCTCACTGTGGAATGACAGTGATGGTACAGCCTTGAGTGACATGTATTTTACTTTGGACCTGATAGAGTCCACGATGGCCTCAGTCACTCATGGGTTTTGGGGTCGTGGTTATCCTTAAGATCTAAGGATTGAACCCAACTACTGCAAGTAGAGGATGCATCCGAATATGGGCCTAGTAGGATTCTCCCAGTTGAAACACACTGCCCTACTATGGATAGGGTCAACAGGCCTCTGGGGTATCTAAAATACATAGAATAATCAACCCCCAGAACGTCGCGTTGATGCCCGGACAATAGCTCTACCTGCGTACCAAAAGCGGGAGCGGTTAATTATCGAAACAATGCATTAGCTTAGGTTCAGCGATGCTTTGAATGTATGAGTGGATGACGTGTTGAGTCAGTCCTGCATAACCTTTGTGAAGGTGTCATGTTCGGTATACGACTGGACCGACTGGGCAAAGACCCGTGTTGTATCCGCACGACTAAGCGAAGCTCGAAGAGTTGTCCTTAGATGCGTGGGATACGGATGTGCCAAGTATGAAGACTTGAGCTAGTCATCACTTTGAGACCCGGTAGAGGTCATGGCTAAGTCATGGAGACTTAAGCGGCTATTCAAATCACAGCCCTGAAAAGGCTTGCTCTAAGTCATGAAGACTTGAGCGGATGTTCAACTCATAGCCCTGAGGAGGCTCCTGCGATATACGCTAAGTCTTGGAGGCTTGAGCGTCGTTATTGCGCATTGCGACCCTGAGTGGTCATTATTGTATTTGAGTTGAATGGATGTATGACTGCATGCTTACCAGACCATCAGTGGTTCTGACCCCGTTTCATGGGGATTTCAGGTGTTGTACCTGCGTGGCGATATGCGGAGCAAGGCGGCATCGAGTTCCAGGGTTTCTCTAGACAGAGTTGTACTGCTTCCTTTTTATTGAACCTACACTGCTTTTCTAAGCAGTGGTGTTGTAATAAACAAGTGGTTTTCGATAAATGGAACACTTTGGTGGTCAATGAGTTGTTTGGCCACATACCTGCAACGTGCTCGGAGTTTTCTAAAACTGACAACTCATTATCGTCTGATTCCGCTGCTAAAAGCTTTTCTAAATTCCGCTGCAAAGAAAAAAAAAAGAAATTCATGAAAATTTTAACTTAGCTTTGTTTTGAAAATCCGGGGCGTTACATCTCAGCTCCCTATTATCCTCAAGGGAACGGCCAAGCAGAGGCTACCAATAAAATCTTGATCCGTATTTTGGAAAGGACTGTGAAAACAGGTCGAGACTGGCATGAGAAGATTCACGACGCCCTTTGGGCATACCGGACCACCATTCGGACTCCGACTAATGCCACTCCTTCGGAACTTGTTTATGAAACTTAAGTGGTGTTACCTCTCCACATCCAAAAGCCCGCTCTCAAATTTGCTTCCCTTATAGAATTGCCACTCGATCAGTATCAGCAGCAGAGATTGGTGCAGTTAGATTTACTGGATGAAAAGAGGCTCAAGGAAGCAGAGCATGCTCAAGCTTATCGACAGAGGATAGCTCGACACTATGGCAAGTCCGTTATTGAAAGAAGATTTCGAGTTAATGATTTGGTACTCAGATCAACGACTCATCTCAAGCACCGACCATGGGGCAAGTGGTCACCCAATTGGGAAGGCCCCTATGTGGTTAAGGAAGCATTGCCTCACAATTCGTATCGTCTAATCAACGCAGATGGAGTGGAGAAGCCAGATCCCATCAATGCTCTGCATTTGAAGAAATTTTATACTTAGAATTTTCATTCTAAAGCCTTTTGTACTATTCAAAGAGCCATTTCAATAAAACAATGATCTTCTACCAATTCTTACATTCTTTTCCATGATACTGGGGCATTTTATTTTGATCTATAATCGTCTTCTTCCGTCATATGCGGGCAGGATTAAACAAAAGCTCTTTTCCTCAAATTTTATTAACTCTCAATTGATCTTGTGGTCTTTATTTTTCATTTCATTTGATTCATTTTTGGTTTGATCAAATTTACATCAAGGTAATGCTCATTTATGTCAAGTTTTAACAAATTTTTCAATCTTATTAAAATTTCATCTACCTTTATCTTTAAAAATACCCTTTCAGGTTAAGGAATAAACCTGATACCTCCTTTTCAATGAGGTATTCTTTTGTTATTTCCCCCGTTCAGGATAAGGGGATAAATCCTGAATTATCTTCTAAAAACTCATTTTGAAAATCTAGCTCATCTTCAAAACCCAGTTCTCGCACTGGTTATTTCTCAAAATTGAGCTCATTTGGAAAATCCGGTTCGCACACCGGTAACCTTATAAAATCAGTCTTCTGACCAAAGACCTTTCTTCTTCTAAATTCAAGTTCTGACTTAAATCTCCCAAAACTTCATGTATTTTCAAAAGATCCAGCTTTTGCCGGTAATATATTTCTAAAAGAACCAACACTCATTGGTCATGTATTTTCAAAGGATCCAACACTCGTTGGTCATGTATTTCCAAAGGATCCAGCATCTCGCTGGTCATGTATTTCCAAAAGATCCAGCATCTCGCTGGTCATGTATTTTCAAAAGATCCAACACTCGTTGGTCATGTATTCCAAAAGATCCAGCTCCCGCTGGTCATGTATTCCACAAGATCAAACCCTTTAGGGTGCGACTTCTCAATTTTATCATTTCCAAACCTCCAAGATCTTCAATCTCTCAAATTCTATCAGTTTCCCAACCTCTGGTTGCAATATCTTTAAAATCTCATCATTTCCTCAACCCTCGGGTTATAATCTCCCAAATTCAATCACTTTCAAACCATCAGATTAAATTCTTCACTTTCAAATCCAGTTTCTATAACTGGTCGGGATTTTCAAATCCAGTTTTTATAACTGGTCGGGATTTTCAAATCCAGTTTCTATAACTGGTCGGGATTTTCAAATCCAGTTTTTTTAACTGGTCGGGATTTTAAAATCCAGTTTCTATAACTGGCCGGGATTTTCAAATCCAGTTTTTATAACTCGTCGGGATTTTCAAATCCAGTTTTTATAACTGGTCGGGATTTTCAAATCCAGTTTTTATAACTGGTCAGGATTTTCAAATCCAGTTTCTATAACTGGTCGGGATTTTTAAATCCAGTTTCTATAACTGGTCGGGATTTTCAAATCCAGTTTTTATAACTGGTCGGGATTTTCAAATCCAATTTTTTTTAACTGGTCGGGATTTTCAAATCCAGTTTCTATAACTGGTCGGGATTTTCAAATCCAGTTTTTATAACTGGTCGGCATTTTCAAATCCAGTTTTTATAACTGGTCGGGATTTTCAAATCCAGTTTTTATAACTGGTCGGGATTTTCAAATCCAGTTTCTATAACTGGTCGGAATTTTTAAATCCAGTTTCTATAACTGGTCGGGATTTTCAAATCCAGTTTTTATAACTGGTCGGGATTTTCAAATCCAATTTTTTTTAACTGGTCGGGATTTTCAAATCCAGTTTCTATAACTGGTCGGGATTTTCAAATCCAGTTTTTATAACTGGTCGGCATTTTCAAATCCAGTTTTTATAATTGGTCGGCATTTTCAAATCCAGTTTTTATAACTGGTCGGGATTTTCAAATCCAGTTTTTTTTAACTAGTCGAGATTTTCAAATCCAGTTTCTATAACTGGTCGGGATTTTCAAATCCAGTTTTTATAACTGGTCGGGATTTTCAAATCCAGTTTCTATAATTGGTCGGGATTTTCAAATCCAGTTTTTATAACTGATCGGGATTTTCAAATCTAGTTTTTATAACTGGTCGGGATTTTCAAATCCATTTTTTTTAACTGGTCGGGATTTTCAAATCCAGTTTCTATAACTGGTCAGGATTTTCAAATCCAGTTTTTATAACTGGTCGGGATTTTCAAATCCAGTTTTTATAATTGGTCGGGATTTTCAAATCCAATTTTTATAACTGGTCGGGATTTTCAAATCTAGTTTTCATAACTGGTCGGGATTTTCAAATCCAGTTTTTATAACTGATCGGGATTTTTAAATCCAGTTTCATAACTGGTCGGCATTTTCAAATCCAGCTTTTATAACTGGTCGGGATTTTCAAATCCAGTTTCTATAACTGGTCGGAATTTTCAAATCCAGTTTCTATAACTGGTCAGGATTTTCAAAACCAGTTTTTATAATTGGTCGGGATTTTCAAATCCAGTTTCTATAACTGGTCGGGATTTTCAAATCCAGTTTTTATAACTGGTCGGGATTTTCAAATCCAGTTTTCATAACTGGTCGGGATTATCAAAATCTAGTTTCTCATAACTGGTCGGGATTTCCGAAACCTAATGTATTTCATCAGTCCAGTTCTCTAAAGTCTGATTCTTACACCATTTCTTTAAATTACAGCTAAATGTCTCATTAAAATCTATATTGAGTAATAATTTCACAAGAAATTCGTGAAAACTTTGCCAATTTGCTAAAAGCATTAGTTGATTCTAAAAGTCTGACTACACAAAAAAAATTCCTCAGATCACCTCTAATATTTCTTTCCAAAAGGGTGAAACTTTTTGCAAAAAAGAGATAAAATTTAAATCTTTTCCTGTTGATCAACCAAAAGGATGTAAGAAATGTCCTCGATATGATCAGTGAAAGAAATATTCAATGATGTTGAAAAGCCAGAAATGATTTGTTATTGATCATGGCTATGACGCATGTTTTAAAGACGACTTTCTGGCAATCAGGTAGTGGAAATATCTCGCGCTATAGAAAGAATCCACTCGACCCATATCTTCTCATTCGTTTAAAGTTGCAATCAAATATCCGCAAAAGGGATCTCTCAATTGTCGTCAAGATGAAGACGAATATGTGAGCAGACCCCCGGGGCCAAAGAAGATTTGAATCATCTCCGAGATGAAGGAGTTTGTGAAGGATTTTTTCAGGGAAAGTTCAGATCACTGCCAAGATGAAGGCGAGTGTGATGAGCCTACTGACAAACCCTAAAAGATATTTGATTCCAGCTACATCTGAAAGACCTTTTGAGCCAATATCATATATATAATCCCTGAGAAAAAAAGGATCGGAACATCTCCAAGATGAAGGAGTTTGTGACATACCCTTCCCTGAAAAAGAGAGAAAAAGTCAGGACATCTCCAAAATGAAGGATGATGTAAAAAGCCCGGAAAGCCCAATGACTCAAAAAGAGTGCAAAAAGATCATCGTGGGAAAACACCCAGATATCAAACTGCCAAAATTGCCAGAAGTCATCTTTTCTCATGCAAAATTCCTTTATCAATATCTTTTCATTACTTGATTTTATGAAATTAAGAATATTTCTTCTATTCTCATATCAGGGAAATGGATAGCTTCCTTGAAGAAAATCATCAGCGCTAAAAATTTGAATCTGACTCTTAGAACTGAGGAGTTAACCTCATTTGGGGGAAATACTCTAGGAAAAAGAGGGAATATCTTTGCACATATGTGCACATTTCCAAGCATTTGAATCAACTACAAATTTATCTTATTGGCAAAAATTTTTAGCTATTCCAAAAATGAAATAAATGTTCAATATCCATTTTGATGCAACCTAGCGTTGTTTATATTTCCCAGAAGAGTTGCCTCCTTCAGAAGAAGTATCTATTCCTTTCCCATCACGATTTTCTCCACTTTGAGAAATCCGTATGCTAGATTTCCCCAACTCAGGATAAGGGTCAAACCTGAACCTTCTGCGAAAGATCATTTGATTTCAAAAGCTAATTCAGTCTCAGCAATGAGACGCCCCATTTTCTTCCCCCTTTTCAAAAAGCTTTTGGGAATGTAAACACCCCAAATTTTCATCATCCATTCTCAAATAACCCTCCTCGTGCAGTGCCAACCCTGTTAGGTTCGTGTAGGAGTCAAACCCCGAGTCAGTTTCAGAAAATCACCATTTTACCAACTTTCATTAGGAAAATTACCATTTTACCCCTAGGTCATCCTAGACCCTAGTCAGTTGGAGTCAACCAAGCTTGTTGGTCAATTCAAAACAGTTAGAATATCAGTCATTTCAAGCTCATCTGAGCTCACAATGAACAGACCATTTTCATTCCTGACCATTCCTGCCAAAATGAGATCATTTCTTCATAAATGAGCTCATTGCTCACTCAAATCTAAGCCAATTGTCTCTGAGTCAGTCATTCACAGTCAGTCATATTCCCCAGAGTCTAACTTGAGCTCACCAGGAGTTCAAGCGCTCCAGTTTCAGTTCAAAACCATTTCTAAGTGTCCAGGAACCCATTTTAGTCCATTTCAGCTCTTTCAGCTGAAATTGAGCTGAGTTCAGTCAATTGAGCTAGTGTTCAAGCTTTGATTTTAGTTCATGTCAGTATTACTGACTTTTGTTCTAGCTCAAACCCAGCTCTGGTCTATAATTCACTTCAATCCAATGACCATTCCGTACCATTTCTCTAAAAATGGCAGCTTTTTTTGAAAATTCAGTCGGAAAGGTCAGTTGAGTCAGTATCATTGTCAGCTCATTGGAGTTCTGAAACTCTAAAACCCAACTCAATCCAGCTCATCTCAGTTCAGTACAGCTCGAACCCTAATTTTCAGTGTCACTCTAACCCAGTAGAGTCCCGAAAACCATTTCTTGAGCTATTTTGCAAATTTTATCAATTTTAATGCTTTTTGAACTGATACAACTGTCAATCGGGTTCTAACATCCAAAATTCTTCATTCAGGGTCTGCATTTCGCATGTCATTTCTCATCATTTCATATCATTTCTCAGCATTTCATAACATTTCATCACATTTCATTTCATTTCATTTTCGAAGTCCAGAACTCCAGTTTTATAAATTTCAATCCAGATTGAGTTTTAAAAGTTTTCAGAAATAATTTTCAAACCCCCCGGGTTTTCAAAATTCACATTTTTACCCCCGGGAGTCTAAATTTGAAAATATTTTCTCAAGAAAAATAATCTGGATTTATTTCAAACTCAAATTTTTAAATTCTACATTGGATTTGCTTTGCAACGGGGTATTGAACTTCAAAATCCGAGCTCATTTCAAAAACTGCTAAAAATAGCCTGTTTCGTTTGGAAATATTTTCTTGAGAAAAACAATCTGGATTTCATCCAAAATTAAATTTTCAAATTCTACACTGGATTTGCTTCGCAACGAGGTATTGAACTTTAAAATCTGAGCTCATTTCAAAAACTGCCAAAAATAGCTCGTTTCGTGTGGAAATTTTCTGAAAAAGACTATTTTAGACCTCTAATCGTCAAAATGAATTTCAAAACCGGAATTCGGACCCGCTCTGAGATGGCCCATCCATTTACATTTCCCTTTTAATAAAAAAAATGTGTTTCTTTTCAAATCTTTTTATTTATTTGTTTTTATTTTATTTATTTATTTATTTATTTTATTTTGTGAGGTGGGACCCGCGAGGTGGTCGCCCAAACCTCCAGCCCCCTCTCCCTTCCTTTCTTTTCTTTTTATTTTTCCCTTTCTCTTTCCCTTTCTTCTTCCTTTCTTTCCTTTTCTCTTCCTTTTTTTTTCCTTTTCTTCTTCTTCTTTCTTTCCTTCTTCCCTTCCCTACTTTTCCTTTCTCTTTCTTCCTTCTCCAGTCATTCACGTAAACTCATTCACCTCTCTTTCATTATCCCATCTAAAACCCTAAGTCCACTCTCATTAAAGACCTAAGTTGGAAAAAGGAAAAAAAAAGGGGAGAAGGGGCTATACGGCTGCCCCTTTTTCAACCTCCCTCTCTCTCTCTCTCTCTCTCTCTCTCTCTCTAACACCTTCGCTCCATTGTCTCTCTGATTCTCAACACCATACGGTGGAGACATCTCCTCCCTCATAGGCATAGCCTCTACTTCTAGCTAATCCTTCTCCATTGCTTCAATCACCACACAAGGTGGTAACCGGTCCAGCCACATCAACTCCAGCCGGTTACCTCAACCTCCAGCCACCGGTCCAGTCTTCCACAACAACAAAGTCCTTGCAGCAACCTTCCACTGTTCCAAAGTCATCAGCCCACAACCATTCCAGCAGCTGCATCTTCTTTGTGGCAAAGGACGCCTAACAAAGGGTACCCTACCATCTTACGGTTCCAGCAGCAAGGAGCAGCCCCTTTGATCTAGCTTCAACCACCTCCAAAGCAGCAGCCACCTTGGAAACACCACAGGCTGTCAGCCTTCTTTGAAGCATCATCCTCCATCTCCGGCATTTCCGTTCTACCAAACTGCAGCCACCTCCTTCACTTCCAGCATCAACTCCAACAAGGCAGCCTCTTTGAAGCATCATCTTAACCACCCAAGTCGCAGTCCATCCATTGGTGCAACATCCCTACCCAAGCCAAGTTTTGCAGGAACATTCAAGAAGAAAACTTAGTTATTTTATTTCTTTATTTTATTCAATTCAATGTAAAAATCAATGTAATGTTTGGAATAAGAGTTACTTTTCTGCTTAGAATAGAGTTGCATTGCATATAGTTTAATTTATGCAAATTTCAATATGTGATGTATGATTCATGCACATTATTTCAAATTCACTATGGTTTACACGAATGACACGTGCACAAGCTCTTATGGAGTTTATAAACTCGGTGGGATTCGTATTTATGGCCATAGTCAGAATACGAAGAAAACCAAGATTTATGATCTTCATATTAGCCACATTCAGCCTACACACTTAGGCTAACTTCAAAAATGCACTGCATTTTTCAAAACTTCAAAAGGAATTCTCAATTCCGCAATGAAATTCTCTTTTCAAATTCATATTCATTCATTCATATTATTCAAATTTCATTGTTTTCAAATTTATTTTCCAATTTTAATTTAAAAAAAAAATCAGTTTTCTCAAGGATTTACCAAGTCTTTCTCAGGATTGGATTTTCCCAGAATTCTAAATTTTCAAATGAGATTTCAAAGTATTTCCCAAGTTCAAATCAAGATTTTCCTATGTTTTTAACATTCTCAAATTTCAAAATCTCAAGTTTTCATAAATCCATTTTCTCAGAATTCCCATTTTCCTGAGAATCCATTTTCCATTTCAAAAATCATTTTCTAATGAGTTTTCTGATTTTCTCAAGATTCTCAAATCCATTTTCTCTGAAAAGCAATTCCAAATCTCAAAATCAATTTTCCCAAGATTCAAGCTTTCCTGAGAAATTGCTTTCCAATGCAAATTTCTAATTTCCAATGAACTTCAATGATTTTCCCAGGAATTCAATTTTCAAGTACTTTTCCAATCATTTTCCAAGCATATTTTCCAAAGCAAACATCATATTTTCTGAAACTTGCATTATTTTTAAAATTTCATAGCACAAGTCTGATTCTCTGTGCATTCTAGGAAAAATAGAGCATAATTTAGATATTTGAGTCAAGCTAAAACACATAATTGGTCCTTGGTTCAATTACCCCTGGTAAAGGTGCCTGTTCTCGTCGCGAAATTTTTCCCCCGTCTTCCCTTCCTTGCGGAAGAGAAAAAGAGAGAAATGCTTTCGCGCCTCAAACTTTGACCGGATTTTGGAAATTGTTTTGAAATACTCGCCTCCGTTTTTGAAAATTGCGGGAAAATCCATGGGATGGGGCTCGACCTGTCGGTACGAGGTTCGACCGTTCCTGCCGCCTTTAACAGGGGTAATCTAACCAAGGACCAATACTATGCTTGACTTGGTTAAATTATCGAAGTTATGTTCTATCCTAAATGCACAGAGAATTCAGGCATGTGCTATGAGATTTTGGAAAATGCCAGTTGGACAACATGATGTATGCTTAGAAAAACATTTGGATTTGGAAAGAATCTCTCAGGAAAAAGGTCAATTTCTCAGGAAACTCAGATAAAAAGGGGTTTTTGAAAACATGAGAAAGCTTATAAAGATGTGGAAAATTCAGAAATAGTTGAAAATCTTGGGAAAATGGAAGTGATTCTTGAGAAAAGATGGACTTTTTGAAAAGGGAAGCACTTCTTAGGAAAACTTGGACTTTGAGAGTTTTCTTAGGAAAATGATGGAAATTCATAGGAAAGCTCATTGGAGAAGGAAATTCAAAACTTGGGGAATCGAAATCCTGGGAATTTTACCTTTTTGAAATACTCGGAAATCGATTTTGGATCTTGAAGAAAGATTGGAAAACTCTTTTGAATATCTTAAGAAAATATCATTTTCCTGGGAAAACTGTGGAAAAACTTGTCTTGGAAAAACCAATTTTGAAAAACCCTTAGAATTTCTTGAGAAATCGATTTCTTGAGAATGAAGTTTTCTTGAGAAAATCTTGAGAAAATCAATGATTTCATGATGTAAATGTCATGAGTGAATGAATGCACTTTGAAAAGATTTTCTAAGAGATTTGTTGGAAAATATGCATTAAGTCAAGATAAATCCTTCACATATCCTGACTGTGGCCATGAATATGTTCAGAATTCAGTTGATTTGATGCACATGATTTTGAAAACTTTGGAAATATGATGTGCATTTTAAGATAGCCTAAGAGTGTAGGCTCAATGTGACTAGTAGAAAGATGATGGATCTGGGTCTCGTCCATATTCCGACTAGGGCCGTAAATATGGATCCCACCGAGTCCATCAACTCCCTAAGAGTTGGTGCACGTGCCATTCGTGAACATCCATAGTGATTTTGAAATAAAATGCATGAATCATAGAAACAAGATATTGCATAAAATCAAACTATATGATATGCATCCTAGTCTAAGCAGGAAATTAAATCTCTTATTCCAAAATTTACATTATTACATCACTAAATAAAGGAAATAAAAGAAATTTGCAGACTTCAGCTCCTTCTTTGGAATGTCCCTGCCAAGCTTGAAATAAAGTTAGCTCAAATATGTGGGTTTTTCCAAGATTTTCCAATAATATTATGAAATTATTGGATTTAATTGGATATAAACCCTATTCTCGTGCTTCCTTGATATTTGAAATGATGTAAATGCAGGAAATTCAGTAGAAAATAGTTTGAAATTCGGAATTGGGGTCAAAATGACCAAAATACCCCTAATTATAAAGTTATACCTTTAAAATCAGGGTTTTTTGAAGGAAAACTTGGTAAAATTGAGATTTTGAAATTCAAATTGAATCAAATGATGATGAAATGCAGTATGACATGCTTCTAAACACATTAGGACTGTAAAATCAGAATTTGACATTTTAAAATTTAGCCAAAATAACGAATTTCGCTTGTTTTTCACTTGGATCCGGGTCCTGCGGGACCCTGTTTTGGTATTGTGGATAATCCGAACCTCAAATGGATTCCAAATTGCACCAAATTCGGTATGAAGCATCTACTTACTCTGATAAACAGTCTAGAATGCTAAAAATCATGAAATGATATGATTTAAATGTCAAAATTCAAAGAAAGTCCTAAAATGGTGGATTTTGCCTATGGATCCGAACCAAATGCAATGTTTAATATGATAATGCAAGATTTACACCATGGAAATTTCTGATATTTTTCAGACTGCTAAAAGACCCGAAATGGAACATTTTTGGTTTTTATAGCCTCGGGATTTGAGCCATGGTGAGTTCAATAACAGAGATTTAGTTCGGACAAAGATAAAAATCACACTAATCTGATGAAAAATGCTAAAGAAATACAAAACGGCCATGGAAATTTATGAAATTAATCAGAGTTATGCACTACATCTACATGAACAACTTTCATGTTTATGACTTTGGCATTTGATCAACGGAAACACAGATAAAAATATAACTATTTCTGCCTAAACTAACAGAACAGACAAATGTAGAAAAACAGGGGGCTGACAAGAAAAATCCGAAGCAGGGGTCAACACTATTCTAAAAATTACAGGCTTTTAGATGCAAACAGAGGACACCACGGACATAACTTTCACTTTTTACAGTTTCGGATTTGGAGCAACACACAAAGAGAAACCATAGCCCTAAGTCGATCCAAGATCTCAGAGGCCCAAATTAGGCTCTGACACGTGTACCGACATCTCGGATTTTTGTCAGACATTAAAAAAAATCAGAAACATCTGATAAAATCATATTAAAAACTAGACATTCTCCCGAGTTCAAAACATCTTTCGGATCGAAAATCTGATCTCCCATGAGGGATATCTCGATTTTACAAGTCGGCAAATGATTTTCAAAACGTATCCCGGGTAACAAAACCCGACTTGCCATTTTGAATGTTTACCGCAGTAAACAAATTCAAATGCCTCCGAATTTTTGGCAAAATTTCAGGGACACTGCGCATTCCGTGATTTTTTTGAGATTTTTAATAAAAAACAAATGCATGAAATAACGTGTGGACTGACTGACAAAAACAGAGACCTACTGAAAATAAGCAGAATTGAAATAAAGGCTAAATTAATCCTAATTAATTCATGAAATATGCTAAATGAATGAAATAAAATGCAAATTAAATCTAGCTAACTACATGCATGTTAAAATCATCAAGGAAGCATAATGAAACATTTTTATGTATGTCGTTTTATGAGAATAGCTCAATCCATCCCTCGGATGAGCTCTTTCTTCAAACGACCCCCCGATTCGAATTATGGAATCCAATCAATGGGAAAAGAAGTGCACCTTGCTTCGTTACGCAGCGTAGGAGCTCTTGAAAGGGGCAGCTATCACGAGCTTCCTTCGTCCTTCGCTCCGAGCTTCGGATGGTCCACCAAAATCGACCTCTATTGGAATTGAATTGGCCACAGCACGAGCTCTACTCCACCTTCTTCAATGAGCCAAAGGGGGCACGAATTCCACAGTTCAAAATCTGATTCTAAGAAGGCTAGGTCGGATTTTCCAAGTTCACCAGAGCTAAAAAAAATGATCTCCCCTTAGGCTGGGCGTGAACCCTTGTTTTTATAACTTTTCTGAAAAATTTTGAAATTCAAACAGGCTGGATCTGAGCCCTCCATGTGGCGCCATCTCAGGGGGTGTCATCTGAGGGGTTTGAAATTCGAATTTGTCTTTTGTAGGGAGCCCTCAGGTGGCGCCACCTCAAAAGGTGTTTTAATTTTTGAGAAAAATAAAAAAAATGGAAATTTTGTGGGTGAGACACCTCAGCAGGGGGAATTTGGAATTTTTCAAAAGTTAGCTTGATTCTCTCTACAGGGAGCTCTCAGAAGGCGCCACCTCAGAGGGTGCTCTCTTGGAATTTGAAATTCAAACTCACCTTTTGTAGGGAGTCCTCAGGTGGCGCCACCTCATGGTGGGCTACCTTTATTAAAAATAAAATAAAAAAATAAAAATGGAGCCAAGTGGAGTCCTGGAATGGTGCCACCTCAAAAGGTGATCTGTGGTGTAAAGTTGGAACAGTAGGGGCATGCCATGTGGCGCCACCTCTGGGGAGTTCAAATGTTTGAAATTTTGCTTTTCTGCAGGAAAGGAGGGGCTGACATGTGGCATTTCCTCAGAGTGGCTCCTACGATGCCATGTGGCAGGAGAACATGAAGGGAGGAAGCAAAATGTGCCACCTCATGGGGGGGGTTTTCTACTTTTTCTGGTGCAGGGAGGTCTGGACATGTGGCGGACAAGTGTCAGCTGTCTGGAGAGGCTTTCTCAAATGGCGCCACCTCAGGGGGGAGTTTGAAATTCAAATGGAGGTTGGCCCTGGAGGAATGGAGGGTGAACATGTGGCGCCACCTCAGGGTGGCTCCTACAATGCCATGTGGCAAGAGGGAGGAAAAAGAGGGCAGTGACATGTGTCTCCTACTTTTCTGAAAAAAATAGGGAGAGGACATGTGTCCTCTACTTTTTCTGAAGGAATGAGAAGGAGATATGTGTCACCTTCTTTTCCTGAAAGAAGTAGAAGATGACACGTGGCAGTTGCTTTTTCTGAAGAAATGAGAGCTTGACACGTGTCCTCTGCAGGAGACACTCCAGATGGCGCCACCTCAGAGGAGACAAGCCTACCTTTTCTGTAGGAATTTAGGAGTGACACATGTCTCCTACTTTTCTGAGAAAAGTAGGAAGAGACATGTGTCAGGCTACTTTTCTAGAAGGAAGGAGAGGTTGACACGTGTCCCCTGCAGGAGACACACTTCAAGTGGCGCCACCTCAGAGGAGACAAACTCCACTTTTTCTAGACAGGACAACCTATGACACTTGGCATCTTCTGGTAGTCTTTGAAATGACACATGGCGCAGGATGGATAGGGTGACACATGGCAGATAAAATGGGATGACATGTGGCGGCTTCTGAAGGTAGCCCCACACTGACACTTGGCATGTGGATGAGAGGAGAGAGAAAGGACAAGTGGCACCAATCCAGGGGACAAGGCTCCTATATTTTTGGGTTTTTCAAAATTCAAATTTTCAAAAGGAAAGCTTGTGTGACACCACCTCAGTGTGGGTCCCACATTGCTTCTTTATTGAAATAAGGATAAAACCACAACTTCTTTTTGGAATTTTCATAAAATCTTGACTGATGGGCAAAACAGGAATTTTGGAAAGAGTTGGCCCTTGTAGGGCGATTTTGTAAAAGAAAGATATTTGAAATTGTCAAAAAGGGCAAAATCTGAGGTGAAGTGACTCAAATCCATATTGAAAACTATCCAGATGGTTTTCCTGAGGAAATATTTTGAAATTCAGAGTCCTGGGGTAAAATGGGAAAAATTGATAATTTTGAAGACCCAGGGTTTTGAAATCAATTTTGAAAAGAGTTGAAATTCTAATCTGGATTGAAAATTTTGAAATCAAGAGTTCTGGACCTCGAAATGACATGCTGTGCAGTGCAGTGATTTGAAATGCTCATGCAATGATATGCAATGCATGTCTTATGCAATATAATCTTGAACCAAGACTTGGAGATGTCTGTCTCCTGTCAGGAGTAAAATCTTGAACATCTGAGATAAAAATAGAGAAAAATTGAGAGTTTCAGATGAAATTTGGACTTTTGCAAGGTCCGGGCTCAGAAAATGACCATTTTGCCCTCCAGCGATTTCAGAGGCTGGATGTTGATGCTTGGTGGAAATGTTGGGGAGGTGAGTAAAAATTTGGGGTGTTTATAGATGCCCCTCTTTGCTACTAAGCCGGCTCATGGCCGAGCTTAGTGGCAAAGAAAAACACACCAAATTTGGGCTATACATAAAAAAAATGCCTCAGTTAGAAGGATCTGACTGAGTGTGAAGAAATTAGCCCGAGGAAGATGGTAGATATGAAACGGAGAATGAAGAGGAAAGATTTGCTCTGTGAGAGCAAAGTTCAGGTTTATGCCCTTGACCTGGATGGGACAAAAATACCTCGCATGGAACGAAGCTCAGGTTTGACCCTTAACCTGATGGGACAGAAATACCTCGCATGGAACGAAGCTCAGGTTTTGACCCTTGACCTGATTGGGGAATGGAATATCTCATCGAAATGAGATTCAGGTTTGTACCCTTAACCTGATCGGGCGGAAAATGAAATACCTCTTTGATCGAGGCTCAGGTTTATACCCTTATCCTGATCGGTTGGAAAATGAAATACCTCTTTGATTGAGGCTCAGGTTTGTACCCTTATCCTGATCGGGTGAAAAATGAAATACCTCTTTGATTGAGGCTCAGGTTTGTACCCTTATCCTGATCGGGCGGAAAATGGAATACCTCTTTGATCGAGGCTCAGGTTTGTACCCTTATCCTGATCGGGCGGGAAATGAAATACCTCTTTGATCGAGGCTCAGGTTTGTACCCTTATCCTGATCGGGTGGAAAATGAAATGGAATCCTCGAAGGAAGAGACCATGATGGAACCTTTGGATTTTGCACAATAAATCCAATAGGGTTTTTGCAAAAGGAAGGAAAATGGGGTCCCTAAAGCTTGAAAAGGGATTGATCTTGGGCGTCTCATTGTTGAGACTAAAATCAGCTTTTGAAATTGCCTTTTGCGGGAAATGATTGGTGGTTTGACCTCGAACCGAAATGGGACTGTCTATGGTGGGATAGTGGGGACACAGGGAAGTGTGCAAATCTGAGAGTTCATGCTCTCAAAGAAGGGAAGGAATCAAGTCCTTAAGAGGGATTTAAAATTGGTGTCTGGATGTATCAAAGACGGATATCAAGCTCTCACTTCACGTCAGGATAGCTAGAAAATATTGTCAAAATATTGAGAATTTTGCTGTTGATTCAAAATTTTTGAAAATGTTGCACATTGTTGCAAAGATGTTCTTTCTTTTCTACCCAAAGCATTACCTCCAAACAGGGTTCACTTCGTAGAATCGAGATTTGAAACCCAAATTGCTCGCAATTGACCTTCTTCAAGGAAGTTATCAATTTCCTTGATATGAACAAGAAAGAGAATTTGATATTATGAAAGCAATTGATGAAAGAGTATTGATAATAGAATTTCACAAGATTAAAGATGATTCTTGATAAATCTGGCAGCTTGATATCCTGAGAGCTTCTCTCTTGATAATCTTTCTGCACTCTTTTGGCTCTCTGGGTTTTTGCTACACTCTCCTTCATTTTGGAGATATTTTGACTTTTTTTTTTCTCTCTTTCTTTTTCCTCTCTTGCTCTCTTTTGGGAAGGGTACGTCACAAACTCCTTCAACTTGGAGATGTTTCGATCCTTCTTGGATGATGGGTTCGGAGATCTTTGGGCGATAGCTGAAATTAAATATCTTTTAGGGATTATCGAGAGGTTCATCGCATCTGCCTTCATCTCGACAGTGCTTTGGACTTTCCCTGGAAGGATCCGTCACAAACTCCGTCATCTTGGAGATGTTTTGAATCTTCTTTGGCCCCGGGGGTCTACTCGCCTAATTCGCCTTCATCTTGACGACAGGTGAGAGATCCCTTTTGCGGATACTTAATTGCAGCTTAGGTGATTTTGAGGAACGGGTCTTGGGTAAATGCTCTCTTTTCTAGCGCTCAGGATATTTCCACTGCCTCATTTTACAAGAATAATCTTTAAAGATGTGCCATTGACTGTGATCAATATCGATCATCTACGGCTTTTCAATAACATTGAATCTTCTTTTCTGGCCATATCGAGGATTTATCCTTCATCCTTTTGGTTGGTCAAATAGAAAGAATTTGAAGATTGAATCTCTTTTCGCAAAAGCTTCACTCTTTTGGAAGTAATGCTGACGGTAAACTGAAATAAAGATTTGTACAATAAAGATTCTGAAATCAACAATTAATTGACAAATTGACAAAATTTTCTTGAAATCCTTGGTGAAAATGAGTATTTGAAATCTGGCTCAACACATCCGTGACGAAAATTCTCCTCTCTTTTTCCCCAAAAAGAGAGACTCAGGCTTAGCCCTTACCTGAATGGGAAATGGGAAATACTCCTCTCTTCCCTGAAGAGGAGGTGTTTGCAAAATGAACTTTCGAAGAGAAATTGAGCTTTCGTCAAAGCTCCCTAATATTAGGCTTCTCTTATGGAAAGGGGGCCGATAATAGTGAGGTCTGGAAATTGGGTCATGAAAGGAACGAGTCCATCACACTCTCCCTGCAAAGAGGGTCTTTCATGACGAAAATGGCCTAGTATGAAATTGGGGGGTCACAAGAAAAGCGAGTCTCCGTCGAGCCTCTCCCTTATCAAAAGGGTTCCTCGTGTGAAATTGGAAATTGTTTTGCAAACGGTTCACAAAGACGCGAGTCCCTTCAAACTCTCCCTGAAAGGGGCTAAGTGAACAAATTGGATAGCATGCGAAAAGAACGAGCTCCCTCGTGCTCTCCCTAAAAAGGGTCTCTCGCAAGAGAAAATGATTGAAATTGGATATTGAGATTGATTGACCCGAAGGTCGAAATTGGATGACCTGACGGTCGAAATTGAGAATTGATTTGACCAAAAAGGTCGAAATTGAGAATTGGTTGACCGAAAGGTCGAAATTGTGTGACCTGAAGGTCGAAATTGAGAATTGAGTGACCTAAAGGTTGAAATTGAGAAATGAAGGTCAAAGATTGGAAATTGATTTACCCGAAGGTCGAAATTTGGAAATTGATTGACCCGAAGGTCGAAAATTGGAAATTGAAGGTCGAGAATTGGAATTTGATAGACCCGAAGGTCGAGAATTGGAAATTGATTGACCCGAAGGTCGAAAATTGGAAATTGAAGGTCGAGAATTGGAAATTGATAGACCCGAAGGTCGAGAATTGGAAATTGATTGACCCGAAGGTCGAGAATTGGAAATTGATTGACCCGAAGGTCGAAATTGAGATTGGTAATTGAAATTGAGAATTGAAAATTGGGTGACCCAGAGGTCAAAATTGGAGAATTGCCTGATTTGAAGATTTAAATTGGAATTTGGAGAGCAAAATATCAAATTTGAGCAATTGACAGACCCTGATGATTGAAATGACTTGGATCAATAAAAGAGAATGATGAGTTCGAGTCAGAGCTCGAATAAAATATAGAGATCACGAGTCGGAACCCGAATCAACAGAGGAAAATGGAAGGCTCGAATCAGAGCTCAAATAAGATAATGAGATCACGAGTCGGAACCCGGATCAACAAAGGAAAATGAAGAACTCAAATTAAAGCTTGGATAAGATAAAAAGATCTCGAGTCGGAACCCGGATCAACAAAAGAAAATGAAGAACTCGATTCAGGGTTCGAGTAAGGTAATGAGATCACGAGTCGGAACCCGGATCAACAAAAGAGAATGACAAGCTCGAAAAGATCTCAAGTCGGAACCCGGATCAACAAAGGAAAATGATTTGTTCGAGTCAAGGCTCGAGTAAAGTAGAGAGATCACGAGTCGGAACCCGGATCAACAAAGGAAAATGAAGAGTTCGAGTCAAGGCTCGAGTAAAGTAGAGAGATCACGAGTCGGAACCCGGATCAACAAAGGAAAATGAAGAAATCGAGTCAAGGCTCGAGTAAAGTAGAGAGATCACGAGTCGGAACCCGGATCAACAAAGGAAAATGAAGAGTTCGAGTCAAGGCTCGAGTAAAGTAGAGAGATCACGAGTCGGAACCCGGATCAACAAAGGAAAATGGAGAGTTCGAGTCAAGGCTCGAATAAGGTAGAGAGATCACGAGTCGGAACCCGGATCAACAAAGGAAGATGAAGAGTTCGAGTCAAGGCTCGAATAAAGTAGAGAGATCACGAGTCGGAACCCGGATCAACAAAGGAAAATGATTTGAATAAAAAACCCGAGTCGGAACTCGGTTTTCCAAGAGGTTGAAAATGTGCCAGCTTGAATACTGGATTTTGAAATAATACCAGTTCGAGTGCTGGGTTCTGGTTCAGTATTGGCGATGATCTTTGGATCATTAGGAATTGTGATGGGACTGTTTGTTGAAATCCCAATACTGACCGGATTGTTATTAATGCAATTGCATGCCAATGAATATGAGTTGATGCCTATGAATGCGCATGTGCATTAAATGAGGAATTTGTTTATCCTGCCTGCATATAGAACAAAATTTTAAAATGCCCCAGTGTAACTGGGAAAGAAAGTTGGATCATTATTTGAAGGAAACAGGAAGGATTACAAGAGAAGGATAAATGTTTCAAGTATAAAACTTTTTCAAGTGTCGAGCATTAATAGGATCTGGCAATTCTACTCCATCGGCATTGATGAGCCGATATGAGTTGCGGGGTAATGCTTCTTTGACAACATAAGGGCCTTCCCAATTTGGCGACCATTTGCCGCCAGGACGATGCTTGAGATAAGCTGTGGATCGAAGTACTAAATCATTGACTTTGAATCTTCTTTCGATGATAGACTTCGCATATTGCCTGGCTACTATCTGGCGATAGGATTGAGCATGCTCTGCTGCTTTTAGCCTTCTCTCGTCGAGTAAGTCTAGTTGCACTAGTCGCTGCTGCTGGTATTGATCAAGAGGTAATTGCAGAAGTGAAGCAAATTTCAAAGCGGGCTTCTGAACATGTAGCGGTAATACTACTTCTGTTCCATAGACCAGTTCTGATGGAGTAGCATTCGTTGGTGTACGAATGGTGGTCCGATAGGCCCATAGTGCATCGTGGATCTTCTCATGCCAGTCACAGCCTGTTTCCACAGTTCGCTCCAAGATACGAATTAAAATCTTGTTGGTGGCCTCTGCCTGACCATTCCCTTGAGGATAATATGGAGCGGAAAAATGGTGATAGATCTTGAATTTTGAGCAGAATGTCTTCATCTTTTCATTCTTGAAATGACTGCCGTTGTCTGACACAATGTCATGCGGGATGCCGAAACGGCAAAGGATGTTCTTGTGAATAAAAGAGACCACATGTCGGCCTTCTACTGTGCGGAGACTGATGGCTTCTACCCACTTGGTGAAATATTCTGTTGCGGCAAGGAAGTATTTGTGGCCATTTGAAGCTGAAGGAGTAATGGGGCCTACAACATCGAAGGCCCACATGGAGAACGGCCATGGAGAGACGACAGACTGTAAATAAGTTGCCGGAGCATGGATAGAAGGTGCATGTATTTGACATTGCACACACTTCTTCACATAATGATAACAGTCTTGTTGCATAGTCTTCCAGTAGTAACCTGCTCTGATGATTTGCTTGACAAGGGTTTGGTAGCCGACGTGGCCGCCATAAATGCCTTCATGTGCTTCTCGCACGACTTCTTTGGCTTCGTCTTCATCTAAACATCTGGAATACTCTGAACTGAATCCACGACGATAGAGGACATTTGCCAGAATGAAGTATCGAGTAGACATACGCTGGATTGCTCATTGCTCTTTCTTTGAGAGTTCTGGAGGAAATTCACCAGTTTCTATGAAAGTTTTGATGTTGTAATACCAAGGCTTCTTCCTTTGCTCAGCCTGGGTTACTTGTTCCGCTGGAATGAAAGCAGGTTGGTCAAGTCTGCCAATTTCAAAAGAGCGACAAGATTCTTCATTCTTGAATGCCATAATGGAGCCTAAGTTGGCTAGGCTATCAGCCACTTGATTAAAATCTCTCTTGATATGGAAGAGCTGGAATTCTTCAAACTCGCTGATAAGAGCTGAAACAATTTTCTGATAGGGAAATAGCTTCTGATCTTTGACCTGCCATTCGGCTCGAACTTGATTAACAACAAGTAATGAGTCGCCATAGGCATGCACTCTCTTAACATTGAAGTGTAGTAGAATCTTTAGACCTTGAATCAGGGCTTCATATTCAGCCATGTTGTGAGTGCATTGAAAATCTAACTTGAGAGAAAATGGAATCATCTCCTTCTCAGGAGTGATTAATAGGATTCCGATGCCTATTCCCGCCATATTCTTAGAACCATCGAAAAATAAATTCCAGACTGGAAATTGCTGGATATTGCAAATTTGCTCATCAGGGAAGTCATCTTCGGCTTTCACTTCTTCGGTCAGAGGAAAATCCGCCAATTGATCTGCAATTGCTTGGCCTTTGATTGATTGCTGCGAGACATATTCTAGGTCATACTGCATCAGTAAGACTTGCCATTTTGCGACTCGTCCGCTGAGGAAAGGTTGCTCTAAGATATACTTGAGAGGATTGAGTTTAGACAAGATTTTGACCTCTGATGCCAACAGGTAGTGTCTTAGCTTTTGACACATCCATACCAGAGCTAGGCAGGTCTTCTCTATTTGAGAGTATCTCTTTTCATAATCTATGAAAGTCTTGCTCACGTAATAAATTGCGTGCTCTATCAGGCTGCCTTCTTTGTATTGCGCCAAGAATCCGCCGCATGCGACTTGATTAACTGAGATGTATAATAAAAGAGGTTTTCCCAATTCTGGCGGCTTCAGGATGGGAGGATTAAGAAGATACTTCTTGATTCGATCGAACGATTGTTGGCATTCTGGTCCCCATTCGAACTTAACTCCTTTTCTGAGTAAGTGGTTGAAGGGCTCACATCTCATCGCCAAATTGGAAATGAATCGCCGGATTGACTGTATACGTCCTTGAAGGCTACGTAGTTCTTTGAGATTCTTCGGGGGCGGCATATCAATGATAGCCTTTGCTTTGGCCGGGTCGACTTCAATTCCCTTTTTACTGACCAGAAAACCCAACAGTTTGCCTGATTCGACTCCAAAGACACACTTTTGCGGGTTAAGCCTTAACTTGTAAAGAATAAGTCTTTTAAAGACTTGATCAAGTGCTTCGAGGTGATCTTCTTCCTCTTTAGATTTCACGAGAATATCATAAACATACGCATCCATGATTTTGCGCATCTGATCGTGGAAGATGACAGCCATTGCTCGTTGATACGTTGCTCCAGCATTCTTGAGCCCAAAAGGCATAACTGTGTAGCAGAAAGTGCCCCAAGGTGTAGTAAAGGAAGTTTTCGATTGGTCGCGGGCGGCCAACTTAATCTGATTGTAGCCGGAATATCCGTCCATGAAAGAGAACATGGCATGTCCTGCCGTGCTATCGACTAGAAGATCGATGCTTGGAAGTGGATAGTCATCCTTCGGAGTTGCCTTATTGAGGTCTCTGAAGTCTATGCAGATCCTTACTTTGCCACTTTTCTTTGGGACGACGACGATATTGGCTAACCAATCTGGGTAGTCAATAGCTCGAATAAATCCTGCTTTGAGCAGATCTTCAAGTCCTTCTTTGACTTGTTGTTCTATTCTGGGATCCATTTTTCTCAGCTTCTGCTTGACTGGCTTAGCGTCCGGCTTTAAGACAAGACGGTGTTCGACTAATTTGGGGTCTAAGCCCGGCATGTCTTCATATGTCCATGCGAACACTTCTTCATGCCGCTTGAGAAAATCTGTAAGCCTTTTCTTTTCTTCTGAACTCAGACTGGTTCCGATTTGGAGAATTTTTGGATCTTCCTCTGAACCGATATTGACACCTTCAGTTGGATCTTGTACTAGAGGAGATGGTTCATCCTGCTTCTGAACTGCGGCGAACTCCGGTAATTCCTGAAGAGACTGATCATATTCTGCACAATCATCAGACTGCTTTGCACTCTTGTCATTTCCGGTGCTTGCTTTGATTCTGTGAATTGCTGTTGACTTCTGAAAGGCCTTGGGATTGAGTACGAGCTTCTTGATTGTCCGAGAAGTCATTCTGAAATTTTGGAGAAGAAATCTGGTTCAGACAAATTGGCCTATAGTAAGACAAGCAACCATTTGAAGAGAACCATACATAAAATGGCATTGAATTATAAAATGATGAGACAGACAAAAAGGGAGTAGATGGCATCCGGATAGACAAAGAGACTTGAAATTTTATTGATTGAATTGATCAATGACATTGGTAAAATGGGACATTTATTTGGAAAAGAATAGAAAGGAAATAACAAATGGTCTTCATTGTGCCCCTTTGACAAAAACAGTCTTTCTTGATGAGCTTCCTCCGGAGAACCCCAATCCTGCCCTGTGGGGACGATGTTTCTGGATCATTGGCTCGATGCGGCCATCTTCGTTCTTGCCGAGTCCCTTGAAGGGTTGATAGCCATGCTTCAGGAGTAAATCAAATCCCTTTCTTGACTTCATGAATTGAGGAAACAAGGGATGATCCTTAATGGTGCTGTAGTCGATTCAGCCTCCAACCTTGAAGAATTGAGGACCTTTCCATTGTGTCGTGGCTACTGTGTGCAGAGATGGCTCTGATGGTGTCTGAAGTATTTCTCGATTTTCTCCGAGGTTGATCTCTTCGCTTTCCCTGATGCTGGGAATATCCGCATTGAATGATGGCCGGGGAATCATGGGCTGCGGGAGCCTTTCTTCTGGGTCTTCTCCCAGTATTGTGGTAATCATTCCACCTTTTGACCACTTCACACATTGATGTAGGGTGGAAGGCACTGCATTAGCATTGTGAATCCATGTCCTTCCGAGCAGCAAGTTGTAGGTTTGTGGTACATTAACCACGTGAAAAAGCACTGAATGCACTGAATAGTTGATGAACACCTCCAGGAATATCTTTCCTTTTGCCGTTTGACCATGGTTATCAAAAGAGATGCTTAACCTGTGGAACTTGCAGAACTGATCTTTCCATTTCCCCAAGGGCACAGGGGGATCGGCCAATCTGGGCAACTTAAGCATCTCTTTTGATAACATGTACTCGAGCACATCCTCGAGTGATTGGTCAAGAGGAGTAAATTTTCTGTCGTAACTCCATCCTTTATGTTTGGTCTTCTCACGCAGTTTCGGCCCTTGATCTTGTTGAGGAGGCTTGCTGTACTGAAGAGCAGGCTTTGCTTTTTGGTCCTTGTTGTTTGAACTGCCTGAGCCATAGCAGTAATCCTTCTTCTGCCCTTTGTGTCGATTTTGGCCTTTGTTGTTGTTGTTAGCAGAATAAGTGAAGTGAGCTTTCTTTTTCTGCTCACCATGGGAGTTGTTCTTGGAAAAGGTGAAGCCTTCATAGACTCCATTTTCCACACTTAGTTCGAGCCATTCGGCTCGTTCAGTCAGCTCAATGAAGGTCCTGGACGGCACTGTGGAGATTAATCCTCTTAACGGCTGCGAGAAATTGTTGAGGATTAAGGACAATGCATGCCTTTCCGAGATAGGATCTCTCATCTTGTTACAAGCTGATCTCCATCTGTGAATGAAGTCCCGTGCTTTTTCATTCTCGTTCTGTCTCAAATTGCAGAGATGACTTAATGTAGGCAGCGCTTCTGTGTTGAACAAGAAGCGTTCAATAAAGAGATTTACAACTTTATCGAACTCCTTGAGCTCAATGGGGTTGATATGCTCAGCATACCATTTGGCGGAAATTCCTTCCAAGCTGCGGGGGAAGCATAGAAACAATGCTCGGTTATCCCTTCTAAACCGAGAGCATTCAACAAAGAAAGTGGCGAGATGAGCTTTTGGGTCGCCAGAACCATCGAATTTGATGAATTTTCGGGGGAGATTTTCCAGATCATCATCCCCTTCTAAACCGTCGTAGAAGTCCTCGCTGGTGAAGATTTCTTGCCCTTGTCGCGGGCTTGCAGATCCTTGACCACTCTGGCCATTTCCCTAAATTGTACTTGTAAAGGCTCTTCTTTATCTCTGCTCTTGGATCTGCGGCTTTTACTTTGACCACGCTTCTGAAATGTCGGAGGCACCTCATATTCTTCATTTGTGTTTTCAGTGGAATCTGATTCATCTGAAATCTCTTCTGGCTGGATCTGCTTCTTGGGAGCCTTCTTACTCCTGCGACCATGGAACCTTTCTCTGAATGGATTTCTTTCTGAGCTGGTCCCGGGCTGCTCATTCATCATTTTGTTCATCATTTTTCTGAACATGGCGTACATTTGAGGGTCTATGCCATCGTCTTCTTGCTGCTGCTCTCGACTCTTCTCAGATCGAGGGGAACTCATCTCTTCTTCCGAGGCTGACGAGTACTGGGATGCTGTGGTTCTTTTGCCTGATCTTGTCTCAACCATCAAATGATATGGATGCTCTCTGCAGGGCAAAAGACCTGATTAGATTTTGAGGGAATTAGATTTTGGAGGAAATATTTGCTGAAAATATGGTAGACAATTTGGAAAAGATGTCGCATTACTAGGGACTGAGTCGTCGTGGGAATCACGACAATTGTGTTGTCATTCCTTCTGCAAAAGAAATAAACAACGAAAATATGCCTTGTTACCTAGGCGAGGTCGTCAAACCACAATAGGAAGAAAGAGAATTTTATTAAAATGAGAAGAATAAGATTTTATTGATCTTGACAAAGAGGTGGAGGACAGACGATTTGCCACCATTCACGATAGTCGGCAGACACTCTAGGACCTGGAAAGATTTTGAGATAGACAAAGGAATCCCAGCCGTAGCGGGCAGAATGATATGCCCCAGACCATTGTGCGGAAGTGAGATCAAACTCTGCCATAACTCCTGATAACAGTCGGGCTTCGACATACTGCTGCCTCTAGGAGAACTGCCGAACACATCTCTCTGGTTGGTAGTAAGTGCAGAAGAATGGTCCCAGCAACTTGAACCGCTTGCCATAAGCGTAGGTATATCTGGGGGGAGATATTTGCCGATCAAAATAGTCCCAAACAACGTCATCCTCTTGAATGTTGTTGATCATAGATCGGTACTGCGCCACTGGAAGGAGTTCTTGACCATTGTATCTGAAAGAGCTTGCTCGGGCTGGAACGTGCTGGAAAAACCAGGACTGAAGTGCGTAGATGCATCCTTCAACTAAAATGGACTCTCCGAGTGAGAATCGAGTCAGACCTCGATAAAGGAAGGCGAGCGCTGCCATGGCTATGGAGAGGCGATTGGTTTGCCGACTTCCCCATCTCCTCATAAGCTGGATTATCCTGATGTCCATGTAGTTCTGTCCATCTGGGAAAAGGGACAGTCCTACAGTGCATAGAACCATTGCATTCTGAATCTTTTCTTTGGCTGTTCTTGAAAGCGTGCTGACTTCGACGAAGGTCCCGTACTGACGGTACAACTCAAGTAGGTCAACATATTCATCTCCTTCTAACTGGATCAGGGGCCAAGATCGGTGGCCTGTCATACGAGCTAAGGAGTCTCGGGGGTCCAAACCCTTGACATTGATAAGGAATTGATGCTCTAAGGGGTCGCTTGGTCGACCAGCTGGTTCTGGCAACCCCATGATTTCTGAAAATTCATCCATTAAGACGATCATTTCTCCCCACGGGAACCAGAAGGTACACGTTCGAGGATTCCATCGCTCCGCCATTGCATGGATCAGGTTGCCATTGATGGTCTGCTTTCCGACTGCTGATGCCAGTTCTAATCCGCACTCGCTCAAATGGTCCTGGAACATTCGAGAAAAGCTCTTTAGCCAGGAATAATACCACCGGGGAATGAAAGTTCCGGTGCTAAGAGCTCGATGTTCAGGACGACCTTGTCGCACCTCGAAGGAGATGTGACCTTCAGGAAAGATAGGATCGACTTGACTGGATGCCATCGAACTGAAAACAGAGAAAGACTCAGAATGAGACTTAGGAAAATATGAGAAATTTTGAAAAATTTTGCAGGCAGGATGAAAATGCAGCTAGAAATTCGAGATCCAGTAGAAAGGTAGAATAAAAAAATCGCCTGGAGTTTTGAAAGAAATGGGATATTTGAGAAAATCATCCAGGGTTTGAGAAAAGATCTTGTGGAAAATAAGGATATTTGGAAAAAGACCTAATGAGTTGAAAAACATTGGGAAACATAAAGAATTGAGGAAATCATACATACAATCTCATCCGGCACAAACATTTATGCACATTCAGCACTCCCTAAAAGGTTGACTCTAGATGCATCAATTTGAAAACAGCTGTAGGACCCTAATCCTAACTCTAGGTTCAGATCATCTTTGTCCAATCCAGTTATGCCGATATACCCGAATCGAAATCCGAGGTACGTGGCATAGAATTTTAACTCCGGTTCTAAGGTAAGGTTTTCCAACATCCTTGAGCGCCTACCGATATACTTCGGACTGTGGCCCGCGGTACGTGGTAGGGGGGTGTTAACCCAAATAGTTGGCCCAGTTGTGAGGCTCTGTCCCGAACTATGGTTCTGGAAGAGAGCCCAGCAACGTGAAGACCGGGTAATGATAGGTAATTGAGGTTTTGAAAAAATGATCACATGCAAGAAATAGAGGGCTCTAAGTCCTAGAGAGATAGACTTTTGAAAATCTTTGAAGAAGCATACAGTGTTTGCATTCAGATCCTAAATTGAGGAGGATTGTATTTAGACCTAAGTCTATGTGAGCATGAAAATATCTCCTCAATATGGTCCTACCAAACCATGCCTAAGCTATATGCATTCAATGTCAGCTAGGTCAGATTCTAGGCTCCTAGGTTCGCATGATATCAAAATAAAAGAGCTGACATTTTGTGAACATTATTTTGATAATTAAACTAAGTCAAGCATAATTTAGGTCAGACAAGGACAGGTCCCATCACGGTCGCCAAACCTGTTCTCGTCGCAAAATTTTTCCCCCGTCTTCCCTTCCTTGCGGAAGAGAAAAAGAGAGAAATGCTTTCGCGCCTCAAACTTTGACCGGATTTTGGAAATTGTTTTGAAATACTCGCCTCCGTTTTTGAAAATTGCGGGAAAATCCATGGGATGGGGCTCGACCTGTCGGTACGAGGTTCGACCGTTCCTGCCGCCTTTAACAGGGGTAATCGAACCAAGGACCAAAACTATGCTTGACTTGGTTAAATTATCGAAGTTATGTTCTATCCTAAATGCACAGAGAATTCAGGCATGTGCTATGAGATTTTGGAAAATGCCAGTTGGAAAACATGATGTATGCTTAGAAAAACATTTGGATTTGGAAAGAATCTCTCAGAAAAAAGGTCAATTTCTCAGGAAACTCAGATAAAAAGGGGTTTTTGAAAACATGAGAAAGCTTATAAAGATGTGGAAAATTCAGAAATAGCTGAAAATCTTGGGAAAATGGAAGTGATTCTTGAGAAAAGATGGACTTTTTGAAAAGGGAAGCACTTCTTAGGAAAACTTGGACTTTGAGAGTTTTCTTAGGAAAATGATGGAAATTCATAGGAAAGCTCATTGGAGAAGGAAATTCAAAACTTGGGGAATCGAAATCCTGGGAATTTTACCTTTTTGAAATACTCGGAAATCGATTTTGGATCTTGAAGAAAGATTGGAAAACTCTTTTGAATATCTTAAGAAAATATCATTTTCCTGGGAAAACTGTGGAAAAACTTGTCTTGGAAAAACCAATTTTGAAAAATCCTTAGAATTTCTTGAGAAATCGATTTCTTGAGAATGAAGTTTTCTTGAGAAAATCTTGAGAAAATCAATGATTTCATGATGTAAATGTCATGAGTGAATGAATGCACTTTGAAAAGATTTTCTAAGAGATTTGTTGGAAAATATGCATTAAGTCAAGATAAATCCTTCACATATCCTGACTGTGGCCATGAATATGTTCAGAATTTAGTTGATTTGATGCACATGATTTTGAAAACTTTGGAAATATGATGTGCATTTTAAGATAGCCTAAGAGTGTAGGCTCAATGTGACTAGTAGAAAGATGATGGATCTGGGTCTCGTCCATATTCCGACTAGGGCCGTAAATATGGATCCCATCGAGTCCATCAACTCCCTAAGAGTTGGTGCACGTGCCATTCGTGAACATCCATAGTGATTTTGAAATAAAATGCATGAATCATAGAAACAGGATATTGCATAAAATCAAACTATATGATATGCATCCTAGTCTAAGCAGGAAATTAAATCTCTTATTCCAAAATTTACATTATTACATCACTAAATAAAGGAAATAAAAGAAATTTGCAGACTTCAGCTCCTTCTTTGGAATGTCCCTGCCAAGCTTGAAATAAAGTTAGCTCAAATATGTGTGTTTTTCCAAGATTTTCCAATAATATTATGAAATTATTGGATTTAATTAGATATAAACCCTATTCTCGTGCTTCCTTGATATTTGAAATGATGTAAATGCAGGAAATTCAGTAGAAAATAGTTTGAAATTCGGAATTGGGGTCAAAATGACCAAAATACCCCTAATTATAAAGTTATACCTTTAAAATCAGGGTTTTTTGAAGGAAAACTTGGTAAAATTGAGATTTTGAAATTCAAATTGAATCAAATGATGATGAAATGCAGTATGACATGCTTCTAAACACATTAGGACTGTAAAATCAGAATTTGACATTTTAAAATTTAGCCAAAATAACGAATTTCGCTTGTTTTTCACTTGGATCCGGGTCCTGCGGGACCCTGTTTTGGTATTGTGGATAATCCGAACCTCAAATGGATTCCAAATTGCACCAAATTCGGTATGAAGCATCTACTTACTCTGATAAACAGTCTAGAATGCTAAAAATCATGAAATGATATGATTTAAATGTCAAAATTCAAAGAAAGTCCTAAAATGGTGGATTTTGCCTATGGATCCGAACCAAATGCAATGTTTAATATGATAATGCAAGATTTACACCATGGAAATTTCTGATATTTTTCAGACTGCTAAAAGACCCGAAATGGAACATTTTTGGTTTTTATAGCCTCGGGATTTGAGCCATGGTGAGTTCAATAACAGAGATTTAGTTCGGACAAAGATAAAAATCACACTAATCTGATGAAAAATGCTAAAGAAATACAAAACGGCCATGGAAATTTATGAAATTAATCAGAGTTATGCACTACATCTACATGAACAACTTTCATGTTTATGACTTCGGCATTTGATCAACGGAAACACAGATAAAAATATAACTATTTCTGCCTAAACTAACAGAACAGACAAATGTAGAAAAACAGGGGGCTGACAAGAAAAATCCGAAGCAGGGGTCAACACTATTCTAAAAATTACAGGCTTTTATATGCAAACAGAGGACACCACGGACATAACTTTCACTTTTTACAGTTTCGGATTTGGAGCAACACACAAAGAGAAACCATAGCCCTAAGTCGATCCAAGATCTCAGAGGCCCAAATTAGGCTCTGACACGTGTACCGACATCTCGGATTTTTGTCAGACATTAAAAAAAATCAGAAAAATCTGATAACATCATATTAAAAACTAGACATTCTCCCGAGTTCAAAACATCTTTCGGATCGAAAATCTGATCTCCCATGAGGGATATCTCGATTTTACAAGTCGGCAAATGATTTTCAAAACGTATCCCGGGTAACAAAACCCGACTTGCCATTTTGAATGTTTACCGCAGTAAACAAATTCAAATGCCTCCGAATTTTTGGAAAAATTTCAGGGACACCTAAGGGCGCATTCCGTGATTTTTTTGAGATTTTTAATAAAAACAAATGCATGAAATAACGTGTGGACTGACTGACAAAAACAGAGACCTACTGAAAATAAGCAGAATTGAAATAAAGGCTAAATTAATCCTAATTAATTCATGAAATATGCTAAATGAATGAAATAAAATGCAAATTAAATCTAGCTAACTACATGCATGTTAAAATCATCAAGGAAGCATAATGAAACATTTTTATGTATGTCGTTTTATGAGAATAGCTCAATCCATCCCTCGGATGAGCTCTTTCTTCAAACGACCCCCCGATTCGAATTATGGAATCCAATCAATGGGAAAAGAAGTGCACCTTGCTTCGTTACGCAGCGTAGGAGCTCTTGAAAGGGGCAGCTATCACGAGCTTCCTTCGTCCTTCGCTCCGAGCTTCGGATGGTCCACCAAAATCGACCTCTGTTGGAATTGAATTGGCCACAGCACGAGCTCTACTCCACCTTCTTCAATGAGCCAAAGGGGGCACGAATTCCACAGTTCAAAATCTGATTCTAAGAAGGCTAGGTCGGATTTTCCAAGTTCACCAGAGCTAAAAAAAATGATCTCCCCTTAGGCTGGGCGTGAACCCTTGTTTTTATAACTTTTCTGAAAAATTTTGAAATTCAAACAGGCTGGATCTGAGCCCTCCATGTGGCGCCATCTCAGGGGGTGTCATCTGAGGGGTTTGAAATTCGAATTTGTCTTTTGTAGGGAGCCCTCAGGTGGCGCCACCTCAAAAGGTGTTTTAATTTTTGAGAAAAATAAAAAAAATGGAAATTTTGTGGGTGAGACACCTCAGCAGGGGGAATTTGGAATTTTTCAAAAGTTAGCTTGATTCTCTCTGCAGGGAGCTCTCAGAAGGCGCCACCTCAGAGGGTGCTCTCTTGGAATTTGAAATTCAAACTCACCTTTTGTAGGGAGTCCTCAGGTGGCGCCACCTCATGGTGGGCTACCTTTATTAAAAATAAAATAAAAAAATAAAAATGGAGCCAAGTGGAGTCCTGGAATGGTGCCACCTCAAAAGGTGATCTGTGGTGTAAAGTTGGAACAGTAGGGGCATGCCATGTGGCGCCACCTCTGGGGAGTTCAAATGTTTGAAATTTTGCTTTTCTGCAGGAAAGGAGGGGCTGACATGTGGCATTTCCTCAGAGTGGCTCCTACGATGCCATGTGGCAGGAGAACATGAAGGGAGGAAGCAAAATGTGCCACCTCATGGGGGGGTTTTTTCTACTTTTTCTGGTGCAGGGAGGTCTGGACATGTGGCGGACAAGTGTCAGCTGTCTGGAGAGGCTTTCTCAAATGGCGCCACCTCAGGGGGGAGTTTGAAATTCAAATGGAGGTTGGCCCTGGAGGAATGGAGGGTGAACATGTGGCGCCACCTCAGGGTGGCTCCTACAATGCCATGTGGCAAGAGGGAGGAAAAAGAGCGCAGTGACATGTGTCTCCTACTTTTCTGAAAAAAATAGGGAGAGGACATGTGTCCTCTACTTTTTCTGAAGGAATGAGAAGGAGATATGTGTCACCTTCTTTTCCTGAAAGAAGTAGAAGATGACACGTGGCAGTTGCTTTTTCTGAAGAAATGAGAGCTTGACACGTGTCCTCTGCAGGAGACACTCCAGATGGCGCCACCTCAGAGGAGACAAGCCTACCTTTTCTGTAGGAATTTAGGAGTGACACATGTCTCCTACTTTTCTGAGAAAAGTAGGAAGAGACATGTGTCAGGCTACTTTTCTAGAAGGAAGGAGAGGTTGACACGTGTCCCCTGCAGGAGACACACTTCAAGTGGCGCCACCTCAGAGGAGACAAACTCCACTTTTTCTAGACAGGACAACCTATGACACTTGGCATCTTCTGGTAGTCTTTGAAATGACACATGGCGCAGGATGGATAGGGTGACACATGGCAGATAAAATGGGATGACATGTGGCGGCTTCTGAAGGTAGCCCCACACTGACACTTGGCATGTGGATGAGAGGAGAGAGAAAGGACAAGTGGCACCAATCCAGGGGACAAGGCTCCTATATTTTTGGGTTTTTCAAAATTCAAATTTTCAAAAGGAAAGCTTGTGTGACACCACCTCAGTGTGGGTCCCACATTGCTTCTTTATTGAAATAAGGATAAAACCACAACTTCTTTTTGGAATTTTCATAAAATCTTGACTGATGGGCAAAACAGGAATTTTGGAAAGAGTTGGCCCTTGTAGGGCGATTTTGTAAAAGAAAGATATTTGAAATTGTCAAAAAGGGCAAAATCTGAGGTGAAGTGACTCAAATCCATATTGAAAACTATCCAGATGGTTTTCCTGAGGAAATATTTTGAAATTCAGAGTCCTGGGGTAAAATGGGAAAAATTGATAATTTTGAAGACCCAGGGTTTTGAAATCAATTTTGAAAAGAGTTGAAATTCTAATCTGGATTGAAAATTTTGAAATCAAGAGTTCTGGACCTCGAAATGACATGCTGTGCAGTGCAGTGATTTGAAATGCTCATGCAATGATATGCAATGCATGTCTTATGCAATATAATCTTGAACCAAGACTTGGAGATGTCTGTCTCCTGTCAGGAGTAAAATCTTGAACATCTGAGATAAAAATAGAGAAAATTTGAGAGTTTCAGATGAAATTTGGACTTTTGCAAGGTCCGGGCTCAGAAAATGACCATTTTGCCCTCCAGCGATTTCAGAGGCTGGATGTTGATGCTTGGTGGAAATGTTGGGGAGGTGAGTAAAAATTTGGGGTGTTTATAGATGCCCCTCTTTGCTACTAAGCCGGCTCATGGCCGAGCTTAGTGGCAAAGAAAAACACACCAAATTTGGGCTATACATAAAAAAAATGCCTCAGTTAGAAGGATCTGACTGAGTGTGAAGAAATTAGCCCGAGGAAGATGGTAGATATGAAACGGAGAATGAAGAGGAAAGATTTGCTCTGTGAGAGCAAAGTTCAGGTTTATGCCCTTGACCTGGATGGGACAAAAATACCTCGCATGGAACGAAGCTCAGGTTTGACCCTTAACCTGATGGGACAGAAATACCTCGCATGGAACGAAGCTCAGGTTTTGACCCTTGACCTGATTGGGGAATGGAATATCTCATCGAAATGAGATTCAGGTTTGTACCCTTAACCTGATCGGGCGGAAAATGAAATACCTCTTTGATCGAGGCTCAGGTTTATACCCTTATCCTGATCGGGCGGAAAATGAAATACCTCTTTGATTGAGGCTCAGGTTTGTACCCTTATCCTGATCGGGTGAAAAATGAAATACCTCTTTGATTGAGGCTCAGGTTTGTACCCTTATCCTGATCGGGCGGAAAATGGAATACCTCTTTGATCGAGGCTCAGGTTTGTACCCTTATCCTGATCGGGCGGGAAATGAAATACCTCTTTGATCGAGGCTCAGGTTTGTACCCTTATCCTGATCGGGTGGAAAATGAAATGGAATCCTCGAAGGAAGAGACCATGATGGAACCTTTGGATTTTGCACAATAAATCCAATAGGGTTTTTGCAAAAGGAAGGAAAATGGGGTCCCTAAAGCTTGAAAAGGGATTGATCTTGGGCGTCTCATTGTTGAGACTAAAATCAGCTTTTGAAATTGCCTTTTGCGGGAAATGATTGGTGGTTTGACCTCGAACCGAAATGGGACTGTCTATGGTGGGATAGTGGGGACACAGGGAAGTGTGCAAATCTGAGAGTTCATGCTCTCAAAGAAGGGAAGGAATCAAGTCCTTAAGAGGGATTTAAAATTGGTGTCTGGATGTATCAAAGACGGATATCAAGCTCTCACTTCACGTCAGGATAGCTAGAAAATATTGTCAAAATATTGAGAATTTTGCTGTTGATTCAAAATTTTTGAAAATGTTGCACATTGTTGCAAAGATGTTCTTTCTTTTCTACCCAAAGCATTACCTCCAAACAGGGTTCACTTCGTAGAATCGAGATTTGAAACCCAAATTGCTCGCAATTGACCTTCTTCAAGGAAGTTATCAATTTCCTTGATATGAACAAGAAAGAGAATTTGATATTATGAAAGCAATTGATGAAAGAGTATTGATAATAGAATTTCACAAGATTAAAGATGATTCTTGATAAATCTGGCAGCTTGATATCCTGAGAGCTTCTCTCTTGATAATCTTTCTGCACTCTTTTGGCTCTCTGGGTTTTTGCTACACTCTCCTTCATTTTGGAGATATTTTGACTTTTTTTTTTCTCTCTTTCTTTTTCCTCTCTTGCTCTCTTTTGGGAAGGGTACGTCACAAACTCCTTCAACTTGGAGATGTTTCGATCCTTCTTGGATGATGGGTTCGGAGATCTTTGGGCGATAGCTGAAATTAAATATCTTTTAGGGATTATCGAGAGGTTCATCGCATCTGCCTTCATCTCGACAGTGCTTTGGACTTTCCCTGGAAGGATCCGTCACAAACTCCGTCATCTTGGAGATGTTTTGAATCTTCTTTGGCCCCGGGGGTCTACTCGCCTAATTCGCCTTCATCTTGACGACAGGTGAGAGATCCCTTTTGCGGATACTTAATTGCAGCTTAGGTGATTTTGAGGAACGGGTCTTGGGTAAATGCTCTCTTTTCTAGCGCTCAGGATATTTCCACTGCCTCATTTTACAAGAATAATCTTTAAAGATGTGCCATTGACTGTGATCAATATCGATCATCTACGGCTTTTCAATAACATTGAATCTTCTTTTCTGGCCATATCGAGGATTTATCCTTCATCCTTTTGGTTGGTCAAATAGAAAGAATTTGAAGATTGAATCTCTTTTCGCAAAAGCTTCACTCTTTTGGAAGTAATGCTGACGGTAAACTGAAATAAAGATTTGTACAATAAAGATTCTGAAATCAACAATTAATTGACAAATTGACAAAATTTTCTTGAAATCCTTGGTGAAAATGAGTATTTGAAATCCGGCTCAACACATCCGTGACGAAAATTCTCCTCTCTTTTTCCCCAAAAAGAGAGACTCAGGCTTAGCCCTTACCTGAATGGGAAATGGGAAATACTCCTCTCTTCCCTGAAGAGGAGGTGTTTGCAAAATGAACTTTCGAAGAGAAATTGAGCTTTCGTCAAAGCTCCCTAATATTAGGCTTCTCTTATGGAAAGGGGGCCGATAATAGTGAGGTCTGGAAATTGGGTCATGAAAGGAACGAGTCCATCACACTCTCCCTGCAAAGAGGGTCTTTCATGACGAAAATGGCCTAGTATGAAATTGGGGGGTCACAAGAAAAGCGAGTCTCCGTCGAGCCTCTCCCTTATCAAAAGGGTTCCTCGTGTGAAATTGGAAATTGTTTTGCAAACGGTTCACAAAGACGCGAGTCCCTTCAAACTCTCCCTGAAAGGGGCTAAGTGAACAAATTGGATAGCATGCGAAAAGAACGAGCTCCCTCGTGCTCTCCCTAAAAAGGGTCTCTCGCAAGAGAAAATGATTGAAATTGGATATTGAGATTGATTGACCCGAAGGTCGAAATTGGATGACCTGACGGTCGAAATTGAGAATTGATTTGACCAAAAAGGTCGAAATTGAGAATTGGTTGACCGAAAGGTCGAAATTGTGTGACCTGAAGGTCGAAATTGAGAATTGAGTGACCTAAAGGTTGAAATTGAGAAATGAAGGTCAAAGATTGGAAATTGATTTACCCGAAGGTCGAAATTTGGAAATTGATTGACCCGAAGGTCGAAAATTGGAAATTGAAGGTCGAGAATTGGAATTTGATAGACCCGAAGGTCGAGAATTGGAAATTGATTGACCCGAAGGTCGAAAATTGGAAATTGAAGGTCGAGAATTGGAAATTGATAGACCCGAAGGTCGAGAATTGGAAATTGATTGACCCGAAGGTCGAGAATTGGAAATTGATTGACCCGAAGGTCGAAATTGAGATTGGTAATTGAAATTGAGAATTGAAAATTGGGTGACCCAGAGGTCAAAATTGGAGAATTGCCTGATTTGAAGATTTAAATTGGAATTTGGAGAGCAAAATATCAAATTTGAGCAATTGACAGACCCTGATGATTGAAATGACTTGGATCAATAAAAGAGAATGATGAGTTCGAGTCAGAGCTCGAATAAAATATAGAGATCACGAGTCGGAACCCGAATCAACAGAGGAAAATGGAAGGCTCGAATCAGAGCTCAAATAAGATAATGAGATCACGAGTCGGAACCCGGATCAACAAAGGAAAATGAAGAACTCAAATTAAAGCTTGGATAAGATAAAGAGATCTCGAGTCGGAACCCGGATCAACAAAAGAAAACGAAGAACTCGATTCAGGGTTCGAGTAAGGTAATGAGATCACGAGTCGGAACCCGGATCAACAAAAGAGAATGACAAGCTCGAAAAGATCTCAAGTCGGAACCCGGATCAACAAAGGAAAATGATTTGTTCGAGTCAAGGCTCGAGTAAAGTAGAGAGATCACGAGTCGGAACCCGGATCAACAAAGGAAAATGAAGAGTTCGAGTCAAGGCTCGAGTAAAGTAGAGAGATCACGAGTCGGAACCCGGATCAACAAAGGAAAATGAAGAAATCGAGTCAAGGCTCGAGTAAAGTAGAGAGATCACGAGTCGGAACCCGGATCAACAAAGGAAAATGAAGAGTTCGAGTCAAGGCTCGAGTAAAGTAGAGAGATCACGAGTCGGAACCCGGATCAACAAAGGAAAATGGAGAGTTCGAGTCAAGGCTCGAATAAGGTAGAGAGATCACGAGTCAGAACCCGGATCAACAAAGGAAGATGAAGAGTTCGAGTCAAGGCTCGAATAAAGTAGAGAGATCACGAGTCGGAACCCGGATCAACAAAGGAAAATAATTTGAATAAAAAACCCGAGTCGGAACTCGGTTTTCCAAGAGGTTGAAAATGTGCCAGCTTGAATACTGGATTTTGAAATAATACCAGTTCGAGTGCTGGGTTCTGGTTCAGTATTGGCGATGATCTTTGGATCATTAGGAATTGTGATGGGACTGTTTGTTGAAATCCCAATACTGACCGGATTGTTATTAATGCAATTGCATGCCAATGAATATGAGTTGATGCCTATGAATGCGCATGTGCATGAAATGAGGAATTTGTTTATCCTGCCTGCATATAGAACAAAATTTTAAAATGCCCCAGTGTAACTGGGAAAGAAAGTTGGATCATTATTTGAAGGAAACAGGAAGGATTACAAGAGAAGGATAAATGTTTCAAGTATAAAACTTTTTCAAGTGTCGAGCATTAATAGGATCTGGCAATTCTACTCCATCGGCATTGATGAGCCGATATGAGTTGCGGGGTAATGCTTCTTTGACAACATAAGGGCCTTCCCAATTTGGCGACCATTTGCCGCCAGGACGATGCTTGAGATAAGCTGTGGATCGAAGTACTAAATCATTGACTTTGAATCTTCTTTCGATGATAGACTTCGCATATTGCCTGGCTACTCTCTGGCGATAGGATTGAGCATGCTCTGCTGCTTTTAGCCTTCTCTCGTCGAGTAAGTCTAGTTACACTAGTCGCTGTTGCTGGTATTGATCAAGAGGTAATTGCAGAAGTGAAGCAAATTTCAAAGCGGGCTTCTGAACATGTAGCGGTAATACTACTTCTGTTCCATAGACCAGTTCTGATGGAGTAGCATTCGTTGGTGTACGAATGGTGGTCCGATAGGCCCATAGTGCATCGTGGATCTTCTCATGCCAGTCACGGCCTGTTTCCACAGTTCGCTCCAAGATACGAATTAAAATCTTGTTGGTGGCCTCTGCCTGACCATTCCCTTGAGGATAATATGGAGCGAAAAAATGGTGATAGATCTTGAATTTTGAGCAGAATGTCTTCATCTTTTCATTCTTGAAATGACTGCCGTTGTCTGACACAATGTCATGCGTGATGCCGAAACGGCAAAGGATGTTCTTGTGAATAAAAGAGACCACATGTCGGCCTTCTACTGTGCGGAGACTGATGGCTTCTACCCACTTGGTGAAATATTCTATTGCGGCAAGGAAGTATTTGTGGCCATTTGAAGCTGAAGGAGTAATGGGGCCTACAACATCGAAGGCCCACATGGAGAACGGCCATGGAGAGACGACAGACTGTAAATAAGTTGCCGGAGCATGGATAGAAGGTGCATGTATTTGACATTGCACACACTTCTTCACATAATGATAACAGTCTTGTTGCATAGTCTTCCAGTAGTAACCTGCTCTGATGATTTGCTTGACAAGGGTTTGGTAGCCGACGTGGCCGCCATAAATGCCTTCATGTGCTTCTCGCACGACTTCTTTGGCTTCGTCTTCATCTAAACATCTGGAATACTCTGAACTGAATCCACGACGATAGAGGACATTTGCCAGAATGAAGTATCGAGTAGACATACGCTGGATTGCTCGTTGCTCTTTCTTTGAGAGTTCTGGAGGAAATTCACCAGTTTCTATGAAAGTTTTGATGTTGTAATACCAAGGCTTCTTCCTTTGCTCAGCCTGGGTTACTTGTTCCGCTGGAATGAAAGCAGGTTGGTCAAGTCTGCCAATTTCAAAAGAGCGACAAGATTCTTCATTCTTGAATGCCATAATGGAGCCTAAGTTGGCTAGGCTATCAGCCACTTGATTAAAATCTCTCTTGATATGGAAGAGCTGGAATTCTTCAAACTCGCTGATAAGAGCTGAAACAATTTTCTGATAGGGAAATAGCTTCTGATCTTTGACCTGCCATTCGGCTCGAACTTGATTAACAACAAGTAATGAGTCGCCATAGGCATGCACTCTCTTAACATTGAAGTGTAGTAGAATCTTTAGACCTTGAATCAGGGCTTCATATTCAGCCATGTTGTGAGTGGATTGAAAATCTAACTTGAGAGAAAATGGAATCATCTCCTTCTCAGGAGTGATTAATAGGATTCCGATGCCTATTCCCGCCATATTCTTAGAACCATCGAAAAATAAATTCCAGACTGGAAATTGCTGGATATTGCAAATTTGCTCATCAGGGAAGTCATCTTCGGCTTTCACTTCTTCGGTCAGAGGAAAATCCGCCAATTGATCTGCAATTGCTTGGCCTTTGATTGATTGCTGCGAGACATATTCTAGGTCATACTGCATCAGTAAGACTTGCCATTTTGCGACTCGTCCGCTGAGGAAAGGTTGCTCTAAGATATACTTGAGAGGATTGAGTTTAGACAAGATTTTGACCTCTGATGCCAACAGGTAGTGTCTTAGCTTCTGACACATCCATACCAGAGCTAGGCAGGTCTTCTCTATTTGAGAGTATCTCTTTTCATAATCTATGAAAGTCTTGCTCACGTAATAAATGGCGTGCTCTATCAGGCTGCCTTCTTTGTATTGCGCCAAGAATCCGCCGCATGCGACTTGATTAACTGAGATGTATAATAAAAGAGGTTTTCCCAATTCTGGCGGCTTCAGGATGGGAGGATTAAGAAGATACTTCTTGATTCGATCGAACGATTGTTGGCATTCTGGTCCCCATTCGAACTTAACTCCTTTTCTGAGTAAGTGGTTGAAGGGCTCACATCTCATCGCCAAATTGGAAATGAATCGCCGGATTGACTGTATACGTCCTTGAAGGCTACGTAGTTCTTTGAGATTCTTCGGGGGCGGCATATCAATGATAGCCTTTGCTTTGGCCGGGTCGACTTCAATTCCCTTTTTACTGACCAGAAAACCCAACAGTTTGCCTGATTCGACTCCAAAGACACACTTTTGCGGGTTAAGCCTTAACTTGTAAAGAATAAGTCTTTTAAAGACTTGATCAAGTGCTTCGAGGTGATCTTCTTCCTCTTTAGATTTCACGAGAATATCATCAACATACGCATCCATGATTTTGCGCATCTGATCGTGGAAGATGACAGCCATTGCCCGTTGATACGTTGCTCCAGCATTCTTGAGCCCAAAAGGCATAACTGTGTAGCAGAAAGTGCCCCAAGGTGTAGTAAAGGAAGTTTTCGATTGGTCGCGGGCGGCCAACTTAATCTGATTGTAGCCGGAATATCCGTCCATGAAAGAGAACATGGCATGTCCTGCCGTGCTATCGACTAGAAGATCGATGCTTGGAAGTGGATAGTCATCCTTCGGAGTTGCCTTATTGAGGTCTCTGAAGTCTATGCAGATCCTTACTTTGCCACTTTTCTTTGGGACGACGACGATATTGGCTAACCAATCTGGGTAGTCAATAGCTCGAATAAATCCTGCTTTGAGCAGATCTTCAAGTCCTTCTTTGACTTGTTGTTCTATTCTGGGATCCATTTTTCTCAGCTTCTGCTTGACTGGCTTAGCGTCCGGCTTTAAGACAAGACGGTGTTCGACTAATTTGGGGTCTAAGCCCGGCATGTCTTCATATGTCCATGCGAACACTTCTTCATGCCGCTTGAGAAAATCTGTAAGCCTTTTCTTTTCTTCTGAACTCAGACTGGTTCCGATTTGGAGAATTTTTGGATCTTCCTCTGAACCGATATTGACACCTTCAGTTGGATCTTGTACTAGAGGAGATGGTTCATCCTGCTTCTGAACTGCGGCGAACTCCGGTAATTCCTGAAGAGACTGATCATATTCTGCACAATCATCAGACTGCTTTGCACTCTTGTCATTTCCGGTGCTTGCTTTGATTCTGTGAATTGCTGTTGACTTCTGAAAGGCCTTGGGATTGAGTACGAGCTTCTTGATTGTCCGAGAAGTCATTCTGAAATTTTGGAGAAGAAATCTGGTTCAGACAAATTGGCCTATAGTAAGACAAGCAACCATTTGAAGAGAACCATACATAAAATGGCATTGAATTATAAAATGATGAGACAGACAAAAAGGGAGTAGATGGCATCCGGATAGACAAAGAGACTTGAAATTTTATTGATTGAATTGATCAATGACATTGGTAAAATGGGACATTTATTTGGAAAAGAATAGAAAGGAAATAACAAATGGTCTTCATTGTGCCCCTTTGACAAAAACAGTCTTCCTTGATGAGCTTCCTCCGGAGAACCCCAATCCTGCCCTGTGGGGACGATGTTTCTGGATCATTGGCTCGATGCGGCCATCTTCGTTCTTGCCGAGTCCCTTGAAGGGTTGATAGCCATGCTTCAGGAGTAAATCAAATCCCTTTCTTGACTTCATGAATTGAGGAAACAAGGGATGATCCTTAATGGTGCTGTAGTCGATTCGGCCTCCAACCTTGAAGAATTGAGGACCTTTCCATCGTGTCGTGGCTACTGTGTGCAGAGATGGCTCTGATGGTATCTGAAGTATTTCTCGATTTTCTCCGAGGTTGATCTCTTCGCTTTCCCTGATGCTGGGAATATCCGCATTGAATGATGGCCGGGGAATCATGGGCTGCGGGAGCCTTTCTTCTGGGTCTTCTCCCAGTATTGTGGTAATCATTCCACCTTTTGACCACTTCACACATTTATGTAGGGTGGAAGGCACTGCATTAGCATTGTGAATCCATGTCCTTCCGAGCAGCAAGTTGTAGGTTTGTGGTACATTAACCACGTGAAAAAGCACTGAATGCACTGAATAGTTGATGAACACCTCCAGGAATATCTTTCCTTTTGCCGTTTGACCATGGTTATCAAAAGAGATGCTTAACCTGTGGAACTTGCAGAACTGATCTTTCCATTTCCCCATGGGCACAGGGGGATCGGCCAATCTGGGCAACTTAAGCATCTCTTTTGATAACATGTACTCGAGCACATCCTCGAGTGATTGGTCAAGAGGAGTAAATTTTCTGTCGTAACTCCATCCTTTATGTTTGGTCTTCTCACGCAGTTTCGGCCCTTGATCTTGTTGAGGAGGCTTGCTGTACTGAGGAGCAGGCTTTGCTTTTTGGTCCTTGTTGTTTGAACTGCCTGAGCCATAGCAGTAATCCTTCTTCTGCCCTTTGTGTCGATTTTGGCCTTTGTTGTTGTTGTTAGCAGAATAAGTGAAGTGAGCTTTCTTTTTCTGCTCACCATGGGAGTTGTTCTTGGAAAAGGTGAAGCCTTCATAGACTCCATTTTCCACACTTAGTTCGAGCCATTCGGCTCGTTCAGTCAGCTCAATGAAGGTCCTGGACGGCGCTGTGGAGATTAATCCTCTTAACGGCTGCGAGAAATTGTTGAGGATTAAGGACAATGCATGCCTTTCCGAGATATGATCTCTCATCTTGTTACAGGCTGATCTCCATCTGTGAATGAAGTCCCGTGCTTTTTCATTCTCGTTCTGTCTCAAATTGCAGAGATGACTTAATGTAGGCAGCGCTTCTGTGTTGAACAAGAAGCGTTCAATAAAGAGATTTACAACTTTATCGAACTCCTTGAGCTCAATGGGGTTGATATGCTCAGCATACCATTTGGCGGAAACTCCTTCCAAGCTGCGGGGGAAGCATAGAAACAATGCTCGGTTATCCCTTCTAAACCGAGAGCATTCAACAAAGAAAGTGGCGAGATGAGCTTTTGGGTCGCCAGAACCATCGAATTTGATGAATTTTCGGGGGAGATTTTCCAGATCATCATCCCCTTCTAAACCGTCGTAGAAGTCCTCGCTGGTGAAGATTTCTTGCCCTTGTCGCGGGCTTGCAGATCCTTGACCACTCTGGCCATTTCCCTAAATTGTGCTTGTAAAGGCTCTTCTTTATCTCTGCTCTTGGATCTGCGGCTTTTACTTTGGCCACGCTTCTGAAATGTCGGAGGCACCTCATATTCTTCATTTGTGTTTTCAGTGGAATCTGATTCATCTGAAATCTCTTCTGGCTGGATCTGCTTCTTGGGAGCCTTCTTACTCCTGCGACCATGGAACCTTTCTCTGAATGGATTTCTTTCTGAGCTGGTCCCGGGCTGCTCATTCATCATTTTGTTCATCATTTTTCTGAACATGGCGTACATTTGAGGGTCTATGCCATCGTCTTCTTGCTGCTGCTCTCGACTCTTCTCAGATCGAGGGGAACTCATCTCTTCTTCCGAGGCTGACGAGTACTGGGATGCTGTGGTTCTTTTGCCTGATCTTGTCTCAACCATCAAATGATATGGATGCTCTCTGCAGGGCAAAAGACCTGATTAGATTTTGAGGGAATTAGATTTTGGAGGAAATATTTGCTGAAAATATGGTAGACAATTTGGAAAAGATGTCGCATTACTAGGGACTGAGTCGTCGTGGGAATCACGACAATTGTGTTGTCATTCCTTCTGCAAAAGAAATAAACAACGAAAATATGCCTTGTTACCTAGGCGAGGTCGTCAAACCACAATAGGAAGAAAGAGAATTTTATTAAAATGAGAAGAATAAGATTTTATTGATCTTGACAAAGAGGTGGAGGACAGACGATTTGCCACCATTCACGATAGTCGGCAGACACTCTAGGACCTGGAAAGATTTTGAGATAGACAAAGGAATCCCAGCCGTAGCGGGCAGAATGATATGCCCCGGACCATTGTGCGGAAGTGAGATCAAACTCTGCCATAACTCCTGATAACAGTCGGGCTTCGACATACTGCTGCCTCTGGGAGAACTGCCGAACACATCTCTCTGGTTGGTAGTAAGTGCAGAAGAATGGTCCCAGCAACTTGAACCGCTTGCCATAAGCGTAGGTATATCTGGGGGGAGATATTTGCCGATCAAAATAGTCCCAAACAACGTCATCCTCTTGAATGTTGTTGATCATAGATCGGTACTGCGCCACTGGAAGGAGTTCTTGACCATTGTATCTGAAAGAGCTTGCTCGGGCTGGAACGTGCTGGAAAAACCAGGACTGAAGTGCATAGATGCATCCTTCAACTAAAATGGACTCTCCGAGTGAGAATCGAGTCAGACCTCGATAAAGGAAGGCGAGCGCTGCCATGGCTATGGAGAGGCGATTGGTTTGCCGACTTCCCCATCTCCTCATAAGCTGGATTATCCTGATGTCCATGTAGTTCTGTCCATCTGGGAAAAGGGACAGTCCTACAGTGCATAGAACCATTGCATTCTGAATCTTTTCTTTGGCTGTTCTTGAAAGCGTGCTGACTTCGATGAAGGTCCCGTACTGACGGTACAACTCAAGTAGGTCAACATATTCATCTCCTTCTAACTGGATCAGGGGCCAAGATCGGTGGCCTGTCATACGAGCTAAGGAGTCTCGGGGGTCCAAACCCTTGACATTGATAAGGAATTGATGCTCTAAGGGGTCGCTTGGTCGACCAGCTGGTTCTGGCAACCCCATGATTTCTGAAAATTCATCCATTAAGACGATCATTTCTCCCCACGGGAACCAGAAGGTACACGTTCGAGGATTCCATCGCTCCGCCATTGCATGGATCAGGTTGCCATTGATGGTCTGCTTTCCGACTGCTGATGCCAGTTCTAATCCGCACTCGCTCAAATGGTCCTGGAACATTCGAGAAAAGCTCTTTAGCCAGGAATAATACCACCGGGGAATGAAAGTTCCGGTGCTAAGAGCTCGATGTTCAGGACGACCTTGTCGCACCTCGAAGGAGATGTGACCTTCAGGAAAGATAGGATCGACTTGACTGGATGCCATCGAACTGAAAACAGAGAAAGACTCAGAATGAGACTTAGGAAAATATGAGAAATTTTGAAAAATTTTGCAGGCAGGATGAAAATGCAGCTAGAAATTCGAGATCCAGTAGAAAGGTAGAATAAAAAAATCGCCTGGAGTTTTGAAAGAAATGGGATATTTGAGAAAATCATCCAGGGTTTGAGAAAAGATCTTGTGGAAAATAAGGATATTTGGAAAAAGACCTAATGAGTTGAAAAACATTGGGAAACATAAAGAATTGAGGAAATCATACATACAATCTCATCCGGCACAAACATTTATGCACATTCAGCACTCCCTAAAAGGCTGACTCTAGATGCATCAATTTGAAAACAGCTGTAGGACCCTAATCCTAACTCTAGGTTCAGATCATCTTTGTCCAATCCAGTTATGCCGATATACCCGAATCGAAATCCGAGGTACGTGGCATAGAATTTTAACTCCGGTTCTAAGGTAAGGTTTTCCAACATCCTTGAGCGCCTACCAATATACTTCGGACTGTGGCCCGCGGTACGTGGTAGGGGGGTGTTAACCCAAATAGTTGGCCCAGTTGTGAGGCTCTGTCCCGAACTATGGTTCTGGAAGAGAGCCCAGCAACGTGAAGACCGGGTAATGATAGGTAATTGAGGTTTTGAAAAAATGATCACATGCAAGAAATAGAGGGCTCTAAGTCCTAGAGAGATAGACTTTTGAAAATCTTTGAAGAAGCATACAGTGTTTGCATTCAGATCCTAAATTGAGGAGGATTGTATTTAGACCTAAGTCTATGTGAGCATGAAAATATCTCCTCAATATGGTCCTACCAAACCATGCCTAAGCTATATGCATTCAATGTCAGCTAGGTCAGAATCTAGGCTCCTAGGTTTGCATGATATCAAAATAAAAGAGCTGACATTTTGTGAACATAATTTTGATAATTAAACTAAGTCAAGCATAATTTAGGTCAGACAAGGACAGGTCCCATCACGGTCGCCAAACCTGTTCTCGTCGCAAAATTTTTCCCCCGTCTTCCCTTCCTTGCGGAAGAGAAAAAGAGAGAAATGCTTTCGCGCCTCAAACTTTGACCGGATTTTGGAAATTGTTTTGAAATACTCGCCTCCGTTTTTGAAAATTGCGGGAAAATCCATGGGATTGGGCTCGACCTGTCGGTACGAGGTTCGACCGTTCCTGCCGCCTTTAACAGGGGTAATCGAACCAAGGACCAAAACTATGCTTGACTTGGTTAAATTATCGAAGTTATGTTCTATCCTAAATGCACAGAGAATTCAGGCATGTGCTATGAGATTTTGGAAAATGCCAGTTGGAAAACATGATGTATGCTTAGAAAAACATTTGGATTTGGAAAGAATCTCTTAGGAAAAAGGTCAATTTCTCAGGAAACTCAGATAAAAAGGGGTTTTTGAAAACATGAGAAAGCTTATAAAGATGTGGAAAATTCAGAAATAGCTGAAAATCTTGGAAAAATGGAAGTGATTCTTGAGAAAAGATGGACTTTTTGAAAAGGGAAGCACTTCTTAGGAAAACTTGGACTTTGAGAGTTTTCTTAGGAAAATGATGGAAATTCATAGGAAAGCTCATTGGAGAAGGAAATTCAAAACTTGGGGAATCGAAATCCTGGGAATTTTACCTTTTTGAAATACTCGGAAATCGATTTTGGATCTTGAAGAAAGATTGGAAAACTCTTTTGAATATCTTAAGAAAATATCATTTTCCTGGGAAAACTGTGGAAAAACTTGTCTTGGAAAAACCAATTTTGAAAAATCCTTAGAATTTCTTGAGAAATCGATTTCTTGAGAATGAAGTTTTCTTGAGAAAATCTTGAGAAAATCAATGATTTCATGATGTAAATGTCATGAGTGAATGAATGCACTTTGAAAAGATTTTCTAAGAGATTTGTTGGAAAATATGCATTAAGTCAAGATAAATCCTTCACATATCCTGACTGTGGCCATGAATATGTTCAGAATTTAGTTGATTTGATGCACATGATTTTGAAAACTTTGGAAATATGATGTGCATTTTAAGATAGCCTAAGAGTGTAGGCTCAATGTGACTAGTAGAAAGATGATGGATCTGGGTCTCGTCCATATTCCGACTAGGGCCGTAAATATGGATCCCACCGAGTCCATCAACTCCCTAAGAGTTGGTGCACGTGCCATTCGTGAACATCCATAGTGATTTTGAAATAAAATGCATGAATCATAGAAACAGGATATTGCATAAAATCAAACTATATGATATGCATCCTAGTCTAAGCAGGAAATTAAATCTCTTATTCCAAAATTTACATTATTACATCACTAAATAAAGGAAATAAAAGAAATTTGCAGACTTCAGCTCCTTCTTTGGAATGTCCCTGCCAAGCTTGAAATAAAGTTAGCTCAAATATGTGGGTTTTTCCAAGATTTTCCAATAATATTATGAAATTATTGGATTTAATTGGATATAAACCCTATTCTCGTGCTTTTTTGATATTTGAAATGATGTAAATGCAGGAAATTCAGTAGAAAATAGTTTGAAATTCGGAATTGGGGTCAAAATGACCAAAATACCCCTAATTATAAAGTTATACCTTTAAAATCAGGGTTTTTTGAAGGAAAACTTGGTAAAATTGAGATTTTGAAATTCAAATTGAATCAAATGATGATGAAATGCAGTATGACATGCTTCTAAACACATTAGGACTGTAAAATCAGAATTTGACATTTTAAAATTTAGCCAAAATAACGAATTTCGCTTGTTTTTCACTTGGATCCGGGTCCTGCGGGACCCTGTTTTGGTATTGTGGATAATCCGAACCTCAAATGGATTCCAAATTGCACCAAATTCGGTATGAAGCATCTACTTACTCTGATAAACAGTCTAGAATGCTAAAAATCATGAAATGATATGATTTAAATGTCAAAATTCAAAGAAAGTCCTAAAATGGTGGATTTTGCCTATGGATCCGAACCAAATGCAATGTTTAATATGATAATGCAAGATTTACACCATGGAAATTTCTGATATTTTGCAGACTGCTAAAAGACCCGAAATGGAACATTTTTGGTTTTTATAGCCTCGGGATTTGAGCCATGGTGAGTTCAATAACAGAGATTTAGTTCGGACAAAGATAAAAATCACACTAATCTGATGAAAAATGCTAAAGAAATACAAAACGGCCATGGAAATTTATGAAATTAATCAAAGTTATGAACTACATCTACATAAACAACTTTCATGTTTATGACTTTGGCATTTGATCAACGGAAACACAGATAAAAATATAACTATTTCTGCCTAAACTAACAGAACAGACAAATGTAGCAAAACAGGGGGCTGACAAGAAAAATCCGAAGCAGGGGTCAACACTATTCTAAAAATTACAGGCTTTTATATGAAAACAGAGGACACCACGAACATAACTTTCACTTTTTACAGTTTCGGATTTGGAGCAACACACAAAGATAAACCATAGCCCTAAGTCGATCCAAGATCTCAGAGGCCCAAATTAGGCTCTGACACGTGTACCGACATCTCGGATTTTTGTCAAACATTAAAAAAAATCAGAAAAATCTGATAAAATCATATTAAAAACTAGACATTCTCCCGAGTTCAAAACATCTTTCGGATCAAAAATCTGATCTCCCATGAGGGATATCTCGATTTTACAAGTCGGCAAATGATTTTCAAAACGTATCCCGGGTAACAAAACCCGACTTGCCATTTTGAATGTTTACCGTAGTAAACAAATTCAAATGCCTTCGAATTTTTGGCAAAATTTCAGGGACACCTAAGGGCGCATTCTGTGATTTTTTTGAGATTTTTAATAAAAAACAAATGCATGAAATAACGTGTGGACTGACTGACAAAAACAGAGACCTACTGAAAATAAGCAGAATTGAAATAAAGGCTAAATTAATCCTAATTAATTCATGAAATATGCTAAATGAATGAAATAAAATGCAAATTAAATCTAGCTAACTACATGCATGTTAAAATCATCAAGGAAGCATAATGAAACATTTTTATGTATGTCGTTTTATGAGAATAGCTCAATCCATCCCTCGGATGAGCTCTTTCTTCAAACGACCCCCCGATTCGAATTATGGAATCCAATCAATGGGAAAAGAAGTGCACCTTGCTTCGTTACGCAGCGTAGGAGCTCTTGAAAGGGGCAGCTATCACGAGCTTCCTTCGTCCTTCGCTCCGAGCTTCGGATGGTCCACCAAAATCGACCTCTATTGGAATTGAATTGGCCACAGCACGAGCTCTACTCTACCTTCTTCAATGAGCCAAAGAGGGCACGAATTCCACAGTTCAAAATCTGATTCTAAGAAGGCTAGGTCGGATTTTCCAAGTTCACCAGAGCTAAAAAAAATGATCTCCCCTTAGGCTGGGCGTGAACCCTTGTTTTTATAACTTTTCTGAAAAATTTTGAAATTCAAACAGGCTGGATCTGAGCCCTCCATGTGGCGCCATCTCAGGGGGTGTCATCTGAGGGGTTTGAAATTCGAATTTGTCTTTTGTAGGGAGCCCTCAGGTGGCGCCACCTCAAAAGGTGTTTTAATTTTTGAGAAAAATAAAAAAAATGGAAATTTTGTGGGTGAGACACCTCAGCAGGGGGAATTTGGAATTTTTCAAAAGTTAGCTTGATTCTCTCTGCAGGGAGCTCTCAGAAGGCGCCACCTCAGAGGGTGCTCTCTTGGAATTTGAAATTCAAACTCACCTTTTGTAGGGAGTCCTCAGGTGGCGCCACCTCATGGTGGGCTACCTTTATTAAAAATAAAATAAAAAAATAAAAATGGAGCCAAGTGGAGTCCTGGAATGGTGCCACCTCAAAAGGTGATCTGTGGTGTAAAGTTGGAACAGTAGGGGCATGCCATGTGGCGCCACCTCTGGGGAGTTCAAATGTTTGAAATTTTGCTTTTCTGCAGGAAAGGAGGGGCTGACATGTGGCATTTCCTCAGAGTGGCTCCTACGATGCCATGTGGCAGGAGAACATGAAGGGAGGAAGCAAAATGTGCCACCTCATGGGGGGGTTTTTTCTACTTTTTCTGGTGCAGGGAGGTCTGGACATGTGGCGGACAAGTGTCAGCTGTCTGGAGAGGCTTTCTCAAATGGCGCCACCTCAGGGGGGAGTTTGAAATTCAAATGGAGGTTGGCCCTGGAGGAATGGAGGGTGAACATGTGGCGCCACCTCAGGGTGGCTCCTACAATGCCATGTGGCAAGAGGGAGGAAAAAGAGGGCAGTGACATGTGTCTCCTACTTTTCTGAAAAAAATAGGGAGAGGACATGTGTCCTCTACTTTTTTTGAAGGAATGAGAAGGAGATATGTGTCACCTTCTTTTCCTGAAAGAAGTAGAAGATGACACGTGGCAGTTGCTTTTTCTGAAGAAATGAGAGCTTGACACGTGTCCTCTGCAGGAGACACTCCAGATGGCGCCACCTCAGAGGAGACAAGCCTACCTTTTCTGTAGGAATTTAGGAGTGACACATGTCTCCTACTTTTCTGAGAAAAGTAGGAAGAGACATGTGTCAGGCTACTTTTCTAGAAGGAAGGAGAGGTTGACACGTGTCCCCTGCAGGAGACACACTTCAAGTGGCGCCACCTCAGAGGAGACAAACTCCACTTTTTCTAGACAGGACAACCTATGACACTTGGCATCTTCTGGTAGTCTTTGAAATGACACATGGCGCAGGATGGATAGGGTGACACATGGCAGATAAAATGGGATGACATGTGGCGGCTTCTGAAGGTAGCCCCACACTGACACTTGGCATGTGGATGAGAGGAGAGAGAAAGGACAAGTGGCACCAATCCAGGGGACAAGGCTCCTATATTTTTGGGTTTTTCAAAATTCAAATTTTCAAAAGGAAAGCTTGTGTGACACCACCTCAGTGTGGGTCCCACATTGCTTCTTTATTGAAATAAGGATAAAACCACAACTTCTTTTTGGAATTTTCATAAAATCTTGACTGATGGGCAAAACAGGAATTTTGGAAAGAGTTGGCCCTTGTAGGGCGATTTTGTAAAAGAAAGATATTTGAAATTGTCAAAAAGGGCAAAATCTGAGGTGAAGTGACTCAAATCCATATTGAAAACTATCCAGATGGTTTTCCTGAGGAAATATTTTGAAATTCAGAGTCCTGGGGTAAAATGGGAAAAATTGATAATTTTGAAGACCCAGGGTTTTGAAATCAATTTTGAAAAGAGTTGAAATTCTAATCTGGATTGAAAATTTTGAAATCAAGAGTTCTGGACCTCGAAATGACATGCTGTGCAGTGCAGTGATTTGAAATGCTCATGCAATGATATGCAATGCATGTCTTATGCAATATAATCTTGAACCAAGACTTGGAGATGTCTGTCTCCTGTCAGGATTAAAATCTTGAACATCTGAGATAAAAATAGAGAAAATTTGAGAGTTTCAGATGAAATTTGGACTTTTGCAAGGTTCGGGCTCAGAAAATGACCATTTTGCCCTCCAGCGATTTCAGAGGCTGGATGTTGATGCTTGGTGGAAATGTTGGGGAGGTGAGTAAAAATTTGGGGTGTTTACAGTGCCAGGAACGGTTGAACCTCGTACCGACAGGCGGATCCCATTCCATGGATTTTTCCTACAAATTTTCAAAACGAAGGCGAGTTAATTTTCAAAAACCATTTTTAAAACTTTGGTCGAGTTTGACTCGCGAAATTCGTTTCTCTCTCGCAAGGGAGGGGAAAATTTTTGCGATGATAACAGGTTTGGCGACCGTGATGGGACCTGTCTTCGCCTGATCAATTATGTGCTTTAACTTCGCTCAATTATCAAAATTATGTTCTATGGAATGTCAGCTTTAATTCCTGATATCATGAGGACCTAGGAGCCTAGACTTGAACCTAGCTGACATGGATTGCATGTAGACTAGGCATGGTTTGGTAGGACCATATTGAGGAGAATTATGCATGCTCACTTAGACTTAGGTCTAAAATACAACACTCCTCAATCTAGGACTTGTATGAAAACAATGTTTGCTTCTTCAAAAGATTTCAAAATCTCTATCTCTTTAGGTTTTAGAGCCCTCTGTTTGCCTGCGTGTGCTCATATTTCAAAAACCACCCACCTATGTCTACCCGGTCTTCACGTTGCTGGGCTCTCTTCCAGAACCATAGTTCGGGACAGAGCCTCACAACTGGGCCACTTATTTGGGCTAACGCCCACCTGCCACGTACCAAGGGCCATAGTCCAACGTATATCGGCAGGCGCTCAAGGATGTTGGGAAAACACAAGCTTAGAACCGAAGATGAATTTTTATGCCACGTACATCGAGCCTCGGTTCGAGTATATCGGCATAGCATGATTGGACACAGCTGATCTGAGCCTAGAGTCAGGATTAGAGTCCTAAAGCTCTTTCAAAATTGATGCATTTAGAGTCAGCTTCTTAGGGATTGCTATATGTACATAATTGTTTGTAATTGAATGTATGATATTCATTTTCGCCTTATTTTCTCATATTTTTCCCAATTTTTCCAAAATACCGAACAATTTTCCAAAATACCTCATTTTTCATCTTTTATGAAATATCTCCTTTTTTCAAAAACCCTGGATGATTTTTTCAAATTATCCACCTTTTCTTCAAAACTCCTGGTTATTTTTCATTCTTTCGTTCCTCTTCAAATTTCTAGCTTTTTATCCTGCTTGCAATTTTCAAAATTCTTGTATTTTTCCAATGTCTAAATTTCAATTTTCCTATCTTTCAGTTCAATGGCATCCAGTTAGCTCGACTCCATTTTTTCTGAGGGTCACATCTCCTACGAGGTGCGACAAAGTCTTTCTGAGCATCGAGCTCTCAGCACCGGACCCTTCTTCCCCCGGTGGTACTATGTCTAGTTCAAAAACTTCTCTCGTATGTTTCCGGACCACTTGAACGATTGCGGGTTGGAACTGGCATCTGTAGTGGGAAAGTTGAAAGTCAACGACAATCTGATCCATGCACTAGCAGAGCGGTGAAATCCGCACACTTGCACATTCTGGTTCCCGTGGGGCGAGATGACACTACTGATGGATGACTTTTTAGAGATTATGGGACTTCCTGAGCCAGCCGGTCAGCCTGGAGATTCGTTAAAGCAACAATTTCTGATCAATGTCAAGGGTCTGGACCTTAAAGATGTTGTGGCTCGCATGACCGGGCGCAAGTCTTGGCCACTGATTGAAGAAAATGGGAACGAGTACGTGAGCCTGATCGAGATCTACCGACAGTATAGAGAATTCGCAAAAGTCAGCTCGCTGTCCAGAACAACTCGAGAGATAATTCAGCATGTGATGGTTTTGTGCACTGTGGGACTTGCTTTCTTTCCAGACGAACAGAACTATGTGGATGTTAGAATAGTTCAGCTTCTCAAGAGATGGGGAAGTCGACAGACCAGCAGTCTTTCGATAGCCATGGCCGCACTTGCTTTTCTATACAGAGGACTGACCCGTTTCACACTTGGAGAGTCCATCTTAGTCGAGGGATGTACCTATGCTCTTCAGTCTTGGTTCCTTCAGCATGTACCGGCCAGAGCTAGTTCATTCAGATTCAATGGCAAGGAACTTCTTCCAGTTGCGCGGTACTGATTCATGATCGATTATCTGCAGGAAGAAGAAGTGGTATGGGACTATTTTGATCAAGAATTATCGCCTCCCAGATACACCTATGCATATGGCAAGAGATTCAAGTTGCTTGGTCCATTCTTCTGTGCTTACTATCATCCGGAGCGGTGTGTTCGACAGTTTTCTCAGAGACAGAAGCACATAGAGATGCGGCTGCTATCAGGAGTCGTGCCAGAATTTGACCTTACATCAACACAGTGGTCCGAAACATACCATTCTGCCAGATATGGCTGGGACTCTTTTGTTACTCTTCCACTTTTTTCCGGCCCTCGTGTCTCTACTAGTTATAAAGAGTGGTGGCAAATTGTCTATCCACCCCCTCTTTCCCAAGTTTATTATTGATACAATCATGTTTTCCTTTCAATAAATAAAAATCTTGCAAATTCTTCAATTCTTGGTTTGATGACCTCGCCTACGTAACAAGGCATAATTTTTAGTTATTTATTTTCGTTGCAAAGGAATGACAACGCAATTGTCGTAATCCCAACGACGACTCAATCCTTAGTAATGGGATATTCTTTCAATTGTCTACCAAAATTCTCAGCAAATATTCTCTTCCAATCAAAATCTCTTTCAAAAGCCTAATCATCAATTTTGCCCTCAAGAGAGCATTCGTGATATTTGATGGTTCAGACAATGTCAGGGAAGAAAACTGCACCAGTCGAAGGCATCGCATATTCAACAGCCTCGGACGAAGAGATGGATTCCCTGCGCTCGGGCAAAAATCAAGAGCAGCAGGTTGAGGATGACATGGATCCTCAGATATATGACATGTTCAAAAAGATGATGAGCAAGATGCTGGCAGAATAAGCTGAAGCCAGTGCAAAGAAGACCCAAGTCAAGCAGAAGGCAAAGGTTTAGGTAGTCAAAAGGGTTTTGAAGTTGTCTAAGAGGCCTATTCAGGATGCTGATACAACAAATGAAGGGAAATCAGTAGAGGACACTGATGAAGAATATGAAGCTCAGCAAGAATTTCAAAGATCTCCTCATAGACAAGGGATAGCCTATAAATTGAAGAGTCAAGCAATGGATGATCTAGTCCATGTGCAATTGAAGAAAATGGTTGAGGTGATTAAAAATTTGCAAGATCGTGACAAGGGCAAGAAGGTCTTCGCGAGCAAAAACCTCTACGAAGGCATCACTCTTCTCAGGAATAATCAAGATCCAAAAAAAAAGATGAACTCTGCCTTCTTCGTTAATGCCAACCGCGATGATTGCAAAGATAGCAAAGGCAATCATATAAGTCAGAAAGAGAAATCTTCTAAGCACAGTGGAAAATTGAGTCAACAGAAAGAAAAGATAAAGCGGGACGACTGGGGTTACGATCGCCAGTTTACTCCTCTCGAGCAGTCTCTTGATGAAATCCTTGAATATATGTTGGCCAAAGAATTGGTAAAACTCTCAAAAGTCACAAATCCTCCCACAATCATGGGAAGATTTATGGACCAGTTCTGCAAATTCCATCGGGCGGTAGGGCATGATACTAACCATTGTTTTGTCTTCAAGAACATTGTCCAAGATTATATCGACAAGAATTTCTTCGTTGAGAATGAGAAAGAATATTGGTCAACTATCTCAGCCAAGTCTCAACAGAAGTCAAGCAATCAGCAAAAAGTACAACATGATGGTCGGAACCAGGACCGCAAGATGGCCCCATTGGATCAAATACTCGAGAGTTTCCTGGAATACATGCTCACGAAAGATATGGTCGGATCTCCAGAGGCTCACTTTACTCTTTCTGCCGATGATTGCAATCATGATAACTATTCAAAGGGATCTAAGGGCCAAAAAGAAAAGTTCTCTAACAATGATAAGCCTCTTCAATCTAGTTCTCAACATAAAGAGAAAGGTGAAGAAAAGCCAAAGCACAAGGATTGGAGAAAGGATCGAAAGTTCACCCCTCTGGATCAGACACTAGAGAGTGTTCTGGAATACATGCTCGCAAAAGATATGATCCGTTTACCTAAAGTAGTTGATCCTGCAACAATCATGGGCAGATTCAAAGAAAAATTCTGTAAATTTCATCGGGCAATAGGGCATGACACTGAGAACTGTTTCGTCCTGAAGAACATCATTCAAGATCGCATCGGCAAGATCCTTGTTGAAAATGAGGAAGATACCAGTTGACCATCCTGATCAAGTTTTCCAAGAAACTGATAATGTCAAGGCTATGTCATCTTTAATCATTTTGCTTTTGGTCATTTTCAAAGGACAATACAGTCTCAGTTTTCTTACCAACTTGTTATTTCTCTTCAATGATTGAATAAATTACCCATTTTCCTCATAAACTTGATGTCACCTTTTATTCTCCTTCTCTGCAAAATGTTCTTTCATGAGGAATGACCCTCTTCAGAGTCCCAGAATCAATCCAAAGTCATAAAGCATTCTTCAAATATCAATTACTTATCCTTTCATTCAACTTCTCACTCCCCAGTTATACTGGGGCATTATTTTGAAAATTGTCTTCAAAACATTCTGTATGCAGACAGGATCAAACAAATCTCTTATTTTGCATACATGTGTATTCATTTACATCATTTTGCATTCATTTGCATTTACATGCATTCATTTGCATTCATTTACATTCATTTGCATCAAATTCATTTCCCCTTCAGGTTAAGGGATAAACCTGAACTACCCATTCAGGGTAAGGGATAAATCCTGAGACCCCGACAGTTGTTTAAGTCATCGCGAGGGTGAAGACTGAAAATCTTCTATCAGAATCAATTGGTAATTTTTCAAAAATCCAGTGTTCATGCTAGTAAAATTAAAAAAAAATTAGTGTTCGTGCTGGTAAAATTTTCTAAATCCAGTGTTTGTGCTGGTAATTTTTCAAAATTCAGTGTTCGTGCTGGTAAGATTTTCAAAATCCAGTGTTCGTGCTGGAAAGATTTTCAAAATCCAGTGTTCGTGCTGGTAAAATTTAAAAACCCCAGTGTTAGTGCTGGTAAAATTTCAACACCTAGTGTTCATGCTGGTAAATTTTCAAAAATCCAGTGTTCGTGCTGGTAAGACTTTCAAAATTTCAGTGTTCGTGCTGGTAAGATTTTCAAAATCCAGTGTTTGTGCTGGTAAAATTTTCTAAATCCAGTGTTTGTGCTGGTAAATCTTCAAAATCCAATGTTCATGCTGGTAATTCTTCCAAAAACAGTATTCGTACTGATCCATTTTCAAAATCCAATACTTATGCTGATTCATTTCTAAAATTCGGTATTCACACTGACACATCTTTCAAAATCCAATTGTTATTGGTCGAACTTTCAAAATCCAATTTTTATTGGTCAAACTTTCTAAATCTAGTTTACTGGTTAATGTTTTCAAACCTAATCCATGCTAATCTAGTTTTCCTTCGAAGATTCGAGTTCCGACTCGAATTTTCTTTCCTTCTAATTAGTCTAGTTTTCCTTCGGGATTCGAGTTCCGACTCGAATTTCCTTTCCGTCTAACCGGTCTAGTTCTCCTTCGAGATTCAAGTTCTGACTCGAATTTTCTTTCCTTCTAATTAGTCTAGTTTTCCTTCGGGATTTGAGTTCTGACTCGAATCTTCTTTCCTTCTAACTGGTCTAGTTTTCCTTTGGGATTCGAGTTCCGACTCGAATTTTCTTTCCTTCTAACCGGTCTAGTTTTTCTTCGGGATTCGAGTTTCGACTCGAATTGTTTTTCCTTCTAATTAGTCTAGTTTTTCTTCGGGATTCGAGTTTCGACTCAAATTTTCTTTCCTTCTAACCGGTCTAGTTTTTCTTCGGGATTCGAGTTCCGACTCGAATTTTCTTTCCTTCTAATTAGTCTGGTTTTTCTTCGGGATTTAAGTTCCGACTCGAATTTCCTTTCCTTCTAACCGCTCTAGTTTTCCTTCAGGATTTGAGTTCCGACTTGAATTTTCTTTCCTTCCAATGGATCTAGTTTTCCTTCGAAGATTCGAGTTCCGACCTGAATTTTCTTTTTCTTCTGAATTGGTCTAAAAAAATAGAGTTTCGACTTGAATTTTCTTCCAAATCCAATTCAAATGTCTAGAATTGGTCTAGAAAATTAGAGTTTCGTCTCGAATTTTCTTTCAAAACCCAATTCATTTAGTTTTTTTCTTGAAGATTTGAATTCCGATTCGAATCTTCCCTCAAAACCCAGTTTAGCACCTGGTCCATTCAAAGCTCACAAGTTGAATCCTTCCTTCTTAGACTATGATCCTTAGGTTAAATCCCTAAGGAATTGATAGTTCGTAGGTTGAACCCCTGCAGAACCAATGTGATTTGTAGGTTGAACCTCTTTCAAACCAGTCTCATCCTCAAAAATTCGATCTGTAGGTTGAATTCCTAGTGATCCCTGATTCTTAGGTTGAACCCCTTCAAAACTAATCCCAATGCCAAAAATTTGATCTGTAGGTTGAAATCCTCCTAATCCAATATTCTTTACAGTCCTTAGGTCGAACTCCTTTTGGATTGGTATTTTTCAGATATTTGATCTGTAGGTTGAAGTCCTCCTGATCCACGTTCTTAGGCTGAATCCATATTGAACTCATGTCGTTCCCAGTGAACCCATGTAGTTCTCAATTGAACCAATGTCGTTCTTAGGCTGAATTCCTATTGAACCCATATTGTTCCCAGTAAACCAATTCTCAATTTCAACTTCCAGGTCATCCAATTTCCAATTTTTCAATTTCCAATCCCAACTTTGACCTTCGGGTCAATCAAATTCCAATTTCGGCCCTTAGGCCATCCAATTACCAATTTCAGACCTCTGGTCAACCAATTTCCAAATTTCTAATTTCGACCTTCGGGTCAATCAATTTCCAAATTTTCAATTTCGACCTCCAGGTCAACCAATTGTCAAATTTTCAAATTCGACCTTTGGGTCAATTGATTCCAATTTCGACCTTCGGATCAATCAATTTCCAATTTCCAAATATCAATTTCCAATTTCCAAATTTCCAATTTCCAATTTCCAATTTCCAGTTTCCAATTTCCAATTTCCAATTTCCAATTTCCAATTTCCAATTTCAAATATCAAATATCAAATTTCAAAATTTCAAAATTTCAATTTCCAATTTCGACCCTTTTGGTCACCCAATACCAATTTCAGTCATTTCCTCTTGCGAGAGACCCATTTTACAGGGAGAGTTCAAGGGAGCTTGTTCTTTTCGCATGCTATCCTTTGTTCACCTAGCCCCTTTTCAGGGAGAGTTTGAAGGGACTCGTGTCTATATGAACCGTTTGCAAAACAAAATTCCAATTTCATACAAGGAACCCTTAGTTCAGGGAGAGCTTCGACGGAAGTTCGCTTTCCTTGTGATCACAATTTCGTACTAGGCCATTTCATCGTGAAGGACCCTCTTTTCAAGGAGAGTGTGATGGACTCACTCCTTCATGACCACATCATCGACCTCACCATTACCGACCCCCTTTCCATAAGAGAAGCCTAATATTAGGAAGTTTTGACGAAATCTTGATTTTTCTTCGAAAGTTCGTTTTGCAAACACCTCCTCTTCAGGGAAGAGAGGAGTAATTTCTATTTCCAAATTCTGAATCTTCTCCTTTGGGGAAAGGAGAAGAAAATTTTTGTCATGGATGCATTGCGTTGTGCTTCAAATACTCGCTTCCATAAAGGATTTCAAGAAAATCTTGCCAATTTGTCATTAAATATTTGTTGATTTCAAAATTTTTATTTGCACAAAAACATTATCTCAGAATACCTTCAGTATTATTTCCGAAAGGTCAAAGCTTTTGTGAAAAAGGATTCAAAATTCAAATTCTTTCTATTGGCCAACCAAAAGGATGAAGAATAAATCCTCGATATGGCCAGCAAAAGGAAATTCAATGTTGTTGTAAAGCCATAAGTGATCGGTATTGATCGCAGTCAATGTCACATTTTTAAAGATCATTCTTGGAAAATAAAGCAGTCAAAATATCCTGGGTGATACAGAAAAATCCATTAAATCCCTATATCTCCTCAATCACCTAAGCTGCAATTAAATATCTGCAAAAGGGATCTCTCAATTGTCGTCAAGATGAAGGCGAATTAGGCGAGTAGACCCCCGGGGCCAAAGAAGATTTGAATCATCTCCAAGATGACAGAGTTTGTGACGGATCCTTCCAGGGAAAGTTCAGAGCACCGTCAAGATGAAGGCGACTGCGTTGAGCCTCCCGACAAACCCTAAAGGATATTTAATTTCCGCTATCATCAAGAGATTTCCAACCAATGAGCCAATAACCATCGATATAATCCCTAAGAAAAAAAGAAGGATCGAAACATCTCCAAGATGAAGGAGTTTGTGACGTACCCTTCCAAAAAAAAAGAGAGAAAAGTCAGAACATCTCCAAAATGAAGGATGATGTAATAAAATCCCCCAAAGCCCAAGAGAGCTCTAATTCTGCCAATAAAAAAAAAAGTGGGCAGAAAGATGATCATGAGAAAAGAATCCCAGGATATCAAACTGCCGAATCTGTCAAGAATCTTCTTTAAAATTTGTGAAATTCTATTATTAATATTCCTTCACCAATTGCTTTCACAATATCAAGAATACTCTGTTTTCTATTCATATCAAGGAAATTGATAGCCTCCTTGAAAGAAAGTCAATTGCAAGAAATTTGAATTCGAATGTTGATTCTACGAAGTTAAGCTCAGTCGGAGGTAATACTTCAGGTAGAAAAGAGGGAATATTTTCAAAACAATGTGCATCATTTTAAATTATTTTGAATCAACAATAATTTTCAATATTTTGACAATATTTTCTAGCTATCTTGGCGTGAAGCGAGAGCTTGAGGTTCATCTTTGGCGCATCCTGACATCAGTTGTTATCCCTTTTAAGGACTTGATAACGGGAGTTTTCAAGATTCCTTCCCTTTTGTTGGTATAATCTGAGCGCATGGGCTCTCAGATTCGCACACTTCCCTGTGTCCCCACTGTCCCACCATAGACAGTCCAATTTCGACTTGAGGTTAAGCCACCAATCATTTTCTCGCAAAAGGTCACCAATTTCAAAAGTTATTTAGTCTCAGCAATGAGGCGCCCAAAATCAAACCCCTTTCCAAGCTTTAGGGACCCCAATTTCATCCTTTTGCAAAACACCTATCGGATTCATTGTGCGGAAATCCGAAGGTTCCATCATGGTTTCTTCCTTCGAGGATTCCATTCATTTTCCGCCCAATCAGGATAAGGGTACAAACCTGAGCCTCCTTTGATGAGGTATTTCATTTTCCGCCCAATCAGGATAAGGGTACAAACCTGAGCTTCCTTTGATGAGGTATTTAATTTTCTGTCTAATAAGGATAAGGGTACAAACCTGAGCCTCCTTTGATGAGGTATTTCATTCCTCGGTTAGGTTAAAAGTCAAACCTGAGCTTCGTTTCTACACGAGGTATTTTCCGTCCCATTCATGTTAAGGGCAAAAACCTGAATCTCACTTCTTTTGAAGTAAATTTTTCCTCTCTATTCTCCATTTCATATCTACCATTTTCATCAGGGCTAATTTCTTTATACCCAGTCAGATCCTTCTAACTGGGGCATTTTTATAGCCAAAATTTGGTGTGTTTTTCTTTGCCACTAAGCTCGTCTTCAAGCCGGCTTAGTAGCAAAGAGGGGCATCTGTAAACATCCCAAATTTTCATCATCCATTCTCAAATAACCCTCCTCGTGCAGTGCCAACCCTGTTAGGTTAGTGTAAGAGTCAAACCCCGAGTCAGTTTCAGAAAATCACCATTTTACCAACTTTCATTAGGAAAATTATCATTTTACCCCTAGGTCATCCCGGACCCTAGTCAGTTGGAGTCAACCAAGCTTGTTGGTCAGTTCAAAACAGTTAGAATATCAGTCATTTCAAGCTCATCTGAGCTCACAATGAACAAATCATTTTCATTCCTGACCATTCCTGCCAAAATGGGATCATTTCTTCAGAAATGAGCTCATTGCTCACTCAAATCTAAGCCAATTGTCTCTGAGTCAGTCATTCACAGTCAGTCATATTCCCCAGAGTCTAACTTGAGCTCACCAGGAGTTCAAGCGCTCCAGTTTCAGTTCAAAACCATTTCTAAGTGTCCAGGAACCCATTTTAGTCCATTTCAGCTCTTTCAGCTAAAATTGAGCTGAGTTCAGTCAATTGAGCTAGTGTTCAAGCTTTGATTTTAGTTCATGTCAGTATTACTGACTTTTGTTCTAGCTCAAACCCAGCTCTGGTCTATAATTCACTTTAATCCAATGACCATTCCGTACCATTTCTCTAAAAATGGCAGCTTTTCTTAAAAATTCAGTCGGAAAGGTCAGTTGAGTCAGTATCATTGTCAACTCATTGGAATTCTGAAACTCTAAAACCCAACTCATCTAAGTTCAGTCCAGCTCGAACCCTAATTTTCAGTGTCACTCTAACCCAGTAGAGTCCCGAAAACCATTTCTTGAGCTATTTTGCAAATTTTCTCAATTTTAATGCTTTTTGAACTGGTACAACTATCAATCGGGGTCTAACATCTAAAATTCTTCATTCAGGGTCTGCATTTCGCATGTCATTTCTCATCATTTCATATCATTTCTCAGCATTTCATAACATTTCATCACATTTCATTTCATTTCATTTCATTTTCGAAGTTCAGAACTCCAGTTTTATAAATTTCAATCCATTCAGAAATCAATTTCAAACCCCGGGTTTCCAAAATTGACATTTTTACCCCCGAGAGTCTAAATTTGGAAATATTTTCTCAAGAAAAATAATCTAGATTTATTTCAAACTCAAATTTTTAAATTCTACATTGGATTTTCTTTGCAATGGGGTATTGAACTTCAAAATCCGAGCTCATTTCAAAAACTGCCAAAATAGCCCGTTTCGTTTGGAAATATTTTCTTGAGAAAAACAATCTGGATTTCTTTCAAAATTAAATTTTCAAATTCTACACTGGATTTTCTTCGCAACGATGTATTGAACTTTAAAATCCGAGCTCATTTCAAAAACTGCCAAAAATAGCTCGTTTCGTGTAGAAATTTACTGAAAACGCTATTTTACCCCTCTAATCGTCAAAATGAATTTTAAAACCGAAATTTGGACCCGCTCTGAGATGGCCCATCCATTTACATTTCCCTTTTAAAAAAAATGTGTTCCTTTTCAAATCTTTTTATTTGTTTGTTTTTATTTTATTTATTTTACTTTTTTATTTATTTTATTTTGTGAGGTGGGACCCGCGAGGTGGTCGCCCAAACCTCCAACCCCCTCTCCCTTCCTTTCTTTTCTTTTTATTTTTCCCTTTCTTCTTCCTTTCTTTCCTTTTCTCTTCCTTTTTTTTTCCTTTTCTTCTTCTTTCTTTCCTTCTTCCCTTCCCTTCTTTTCCTTTCTCTTTCTTCTTCTCCAGTCATTCACGTAAACTCATTCACCTCTCTTTCATTATCCCCTCAAAAACCCTAAGTCCACTCTCATTAAAGACCTAAGTTGGAAAAAGGAAAAAAAAAGGGGAGAAGGGGCTATACGGCTGCCCCTTTTTCAGCCTCCCTCTCTCTCTCTCTCTCCCTCTCTCTCTCTCTCTCATTCTAACACCTTCTCTCCATTGTCTCTCTGATTCTCAACACCATACGGTGGAGACATCTCCTCCCTCATAGGCATAGCCTCTACTTCTAGCTAATCCTTCTCCATTGCTTCAATCACCACATAAGGTGGTAACTGGTCCAGCCACATCAACTCTAGCCGGTTACCTCAACCTCCAGCCACCGGTCCAGTCTTCCACAACAACAAAGTCCTTGCAGCAACCTTCCACTGTTCCAAAGTCATCAGCCCACAACCATTCCAACAGCTGCATCTTCTTTGTGGCAAAGGACGCCTAACAAAGAGCACCCTACCATCTTACGGTTCCAGCAGCAAGGAGCAGCCCCTTTGATCTAGCTTCAGCCACCTCCAAAGCAGCAGCCACCTTGGAAACACCACTGTTAGCCTTTTTTGGAGCAACATCCTCCATCTCCGGCATTTTCGTTCTACCAAACTGCAGCCACCTCCTTCACTTCCAGCATCAACTGCAACAAGGCAGCCTCTTTGAAGCATCATCTTAACCACCCAAGTCGCAGTCCATCCATTGGTGCAGCATCCCTACCCAAGCCAAATTTTGCAGGAACATTCAAGAAGAAGACTTAGTTATTTTATTTATTTATTTTATTTAATTCAATGTAAAAATCAATGTAATGTTTGGAATAAGAGTTACTTTTCTGCTTAGAATAGGGCTGCATTGCATATAGTTTAATTTATGCAAATTTCAATATGTGATGTATGATTCATGCACATTATTTCAAATTCACTATGGTTTACACGAATGACACGTGCACAAGCTCTTATGGAGTTTATAAACTCGGTGGGATTCGTATTTATGGCCATAGTCAGAATACGAAGAAAACCAAGATTTATGATCTTCATATTAGCCACATTCAGCCTACACACTTAGGCTAACTTCAAAAATGCACTGCATTTTTCAAAACTTCAAAAGGATTTCTCAATTTCCCAATGAAATTCCCTTTTCAAATTCATATTCATTCATTCATATTATTCAAATTTCATTGTTTTCAAATTCATTTTCCAATTTCAATTTAAAAAAAAAATCAATTTTCTCAAGGATTTACCAAGTCTTTCTCAAGATTGGATTTTCCCAGAATTTTAAATTTTCAAATGAGATTTCAAAGTATTTCCCAAGTTCAAATCAAGATTTGCCTATGTTTTTAACATTCTCAAATTTCAAAATCTCAAGTTTTCAGAAATCCATTTTCTCAGAATTCCCATTTTCCTGAGAATCCATTTTCCATTTCAAAAATCATTTTCTAATGAATTTTCTGATTTTCTCAAGATTCTCAAATCCATTTTCTCAATAAAGCAATTCCAAATCTCAAAATCAATTTTCCCAAGATTCAAGCTTTCCTGAGAAATTGCTTTCCAATACAAATTTCTGATTTCCAATGAACTTCAATGATTTTCCCAGGAATTCAATTTTCAAGTACTTTTCCAATCATATTTTCCAAAGCAAACATCATATTTTCTCAAACTTGCATTATTTTTAAAATTTCATAGCACAAGCCTGATTCTCTGTGCATTCTGGAAAAAATAGAGCATAATTTAGATATTTGAGTCAAGCTAAAGCACATAATTGGTCCTTGGTTAAATTATCCCTAGTAAAGGCGCCAGGAACGGTTGAACCTCGTACCGACAGGCGGATCCCATTCCATGGAATTTTCCTGCAAATTTTCAAAACGGAGGCGAGTTAATTTTCAAAAACTATTTTTAAAACTTTGGTCGAGTTTGACTCGCGAAATTCGTTTCTCTCTCGCAAGGGAGGGGAAAATTTTTGCGATGATAACAGGGAACTGTGAACACCCCAAATTTTTCAAAATCTTTTAAATATTTCCTTCTTGCCCCTGATATCATTTTCTGAGCAATTTAGTCACTTTTAAATCTAAATTCCATTTCATTTCTCAAGTTTTACCGAAATTAAAATTCATTTTTTATGTTTAAATTGATTGTAGATCCGGATCCATTGTCCAGATTCAAATCTGAGTCTCATTGTCCCATTTTTAAATTAAATTTTTAGAAAATACCAAAAATAGTTTTTTAAATAGCTCGGATAATCCATCCGACATCCATTTGGATCCATCACGTTGTATTTCTCGATTCGAGTGTCAAAAATCGAACATTTCCTCAATACTTGGGTCCAAACCCATTCTTCTGAAGAAACTTTCCCCAAAATAACCCTGATCTTTCAGAAAAACCTTTCTCTTATGAATATTTTGAAATTTTGTAAAATTAGTATTAATTTTCTTAGTTTTAGAGTTTTGTTTTTACAAATATATGTTTAAAAAGAAAAGAAAAAAAAATAAAAAATTCAAAAATCCAAAAATTTCAGAAACTATGCAATTTACCTTTCTTTTTAAACCTTTTTGAAAACAAAAACCATTTTTTTTAGGAAATTTATGAAAAAGAGACTCCTCTGTGGAATTTAAAAGAAATCACAACGACCATCGCCTTCATCGCCCTCTCCTCCCGTCCATCTTCAAACAACCTCTTCTCCCTCAACCTCTCATCTTCAACAGCCCCTCTCTCTCGAATGCTCCTCTCCTTCTTTAAAAGGAGAGCACGCAGGAGAGAGAAGGGACCTGTCTTCACCCCTCCTGGTTCGCCCATTGCCTGCTAATCCGTCACCCACCTCTCCACGGCGCCATCCCTTTCCTTCCTCCTTCCTCCTTCATATCAGGTAAGAGCTTCTTTCTTTTCCCTTTTTCGATTCTTCATTGAAATTTCTTTTGGGTCTTATTCTAAGTTTCATCCATCCATCATTTTTCGTTCCTTCGTTCTTTTTTTTTAGCAAGATTGTGCGATCGATCTGCGTGTAGCAGAACCAATTCACTCCTTTGCAACAGCAAATGGAACAACTCTGTTCCAACATACTCTCTGTATTAGTTCACGTTTTTCATTTATATTAAATTCCTAAATGCTTTTGCTCTGTCTCGATAATTAGGTAGTGCGTCGTTCTCCTTCTGATTTTTTTTTTTTTTGTTTCCACACTAATCCTCCATTGATCTTGCTCTATTACACTCACTTGAAATTCCAGGTTATAGCATGCTCATTCTTCTTGCTATTTGATTGCCCTATTCCAATTTTTTTTATATCGACCATTGCATTGTTAATTTCTGTTATGTCTTTTTTTAATTCTATGATTGTGTCTTAACTCTTGTTTTCTTTTTTTTTTCTTTTTTTTTCTTTATATCACCCTTTGATCTGATCACCTTAGGCAATAAAAGAAAAGGCTAGCCGAGCCCTTTTGGAATCAATGGTTATATTGATTTGCCGTGCCAATGCCCAATTTGTTCATAGATATGGGAATTTTTTTTTGTTAATGATTACTGTTTATATCTTCTGCATTTTCTTTGAGTCATTTTATCTTCTGTTAATGATTGCCGTTTATACCTTCTGCATTTTCTTTGAGTCATTTTATCTCCTGTTAATGATCGTTGTTTATATCTTCTGCATTTTCTTTAAAGTCATTTTATCTTCTGTTAAAAGATGTTTGGTTGTTCTGAAAGTCTTTGTTGGAAGTCTTTGTTGGCATATTCTTGAATCCTTTGCTTCAAACGAGGTTGCTGGGATCACTTCCCAGAACTTGATTTTGGACAATAAATTGTCACCGCCCCTTGCTAAGGATGCTTTTGCAATAAACATTGGCTCAGAGGAGCCAGCTGGATTGCTCATACACAGCAATCCTAGTGGTGTCGGGTAGGATATGGGCAGAGAATTCCACGTCAATCACCACGCTGAAGCGCCAGCACTAGCATATGTTACTGTTCCAGGAGATGCGAGCTTCAAATCAGACCACATCAATGAGGTTTCCCTCTCTCCAAAGGCACGGATGATGTTTTTTTTTTCTCTATTCCCTACTTCCAGCATGAAGCTTGGCATTCGAATTCTGAGCATAAGATCACTTGGTAAGATCAAGCCTGATATCACATGGAGTCTGCGTCATCTTTTTTTTATTTTCTTGATTTTGTTGGTTTTGTTGGCCCTTTATAATTCTGATCCTTTGATCCAGGATTTCTGCTTGATCTTCCATACAGCATGTGCTTAGTGACTCTTGTTAAGATGATGTTATTCACTTAGCATCTCAATAGTTCTTGATGTTCTTCAGTGTTCTACACCAAAAAAAAAAAAATGTGAGATTGGAGAATCAGAGTGAATGGAAACAAAAAAAAAAATCCAGATATTTCTCTGTCATCGATGTACATTACATCCATACGGCAAATTCCCTATATACACTACTGTAATTTCAGCATATCTTGTTTTACAGAACCTCATCTTCAATATATATTTTCCAGGTTAACAGACATATCAACATGTTATTCATACTTTATCTCTTAACATACATTCTCATTTTAGCATCATCCAGCATTTAATAGCTATCTTTCATCAATAAAGATCTCCTTGTATTCCATGTTAACCAAAAATATATATATATATATATATATAATAATCAATTTTTTTTTTTTGCAAAACATACCATTTTCTGTCACCATCATTTTCTGCAAGTTACACCATTTTCTGTCACCTGCACATCCAGTTTCGTTCACTCACCTCCCATTTTACACCTATTGCAACATATACAACAACTATTTCACCATCTTCATTATGTTCACTCTCTACACGACACTTCAGTCCATATTTACTGCCTTCACTGCAGATTTTCACAGCAGTACACCACTGCTGTAACATACCTTCCTTGTTATTTCAGCAGATTAATCCCCTCTTATTGTTACATAATGCACCTTATCGTTTCATCCCTGTGTCGCCCATACATTGCCCATGTATCTCCCAACACTTGGTCGTCTACCTACCAATTGATGGCATGCGGACTAATCATATTGACATACTGTAAACACACCAAATTTTTACCTTCATCCAGTGTTTGTCCATTTCATAAGTCATCACAGATCATTGCATGTCATTGCACGCATTCTGCATAGCATTGTATGACATTGCATCTCATTTTCGAGATCCAGCACTCCTATTTCAAAACATTCAATCCAGATTTGAATTTTAAAGCTTTATTTCAAAATTAATTTCAAAACCTGGGTTTTTATTCAATACTCTGTCATTTTCCAACCCCAGGACTTTGTATTTCGAAATATTTTCTCAGAAAACAATCTGGATTCCTTTCAAATTCAAACTTTAATCGATTTCAATTCACAGATGAGACCCATTTAGATGGTGTCGCTTCTGAATGCCTCTATTCATCAAATTTCTCAAATTTTTGAAAGTTTCAGTCCGATCAGGACTCTGTCTCAGAGTCCTAATCCGGTCAGAAGTTTGGTTTTTAAGTCTGTTTTACTTCCATTCTCAATCTTTTTCGTTTGTTTTCGAAATTTAGGTCATTTCAGAGAGTCCAGTTAGTTCAGGACTCTATTTTAGAGTTCGGTCGAGTTAGGAGTCTAACCCTGACTGTGTTTTCTAACTTATTTCATCATTTCTTGATAAAATCTTTTGAAAATTCTTTCATTTGGCTTTTAAAATCTAAAATCTCAGAGTCCTAAGAGTTCAGGACTCTAACCCGGAGTTCCAGTTCGCTTGAGACCCTATTTTCAAAGATCTTGAATTTCAAATACTGATTTTAACCCCTTTTCAAAGCCATTTTCAGTGTTTATTTCAAAAATGTTCAAAATTCGATGTGGGCCCACTCAGTTGGCACCATATTCAGAGGAATTCTAACTCAGTTAGGACCTTATGCCATTTCAAAAATCCTAATTTTAAGTTTACTTTTGAAAATCTTTTGAAAACTCCTTCAATTTCAAGTTTTAAAATCGCTTTTTGAAAAACTCAAGTAGGGCCCACCCGGGGTGGCGCCATATTCGAGTAAGTCAGGGCTAGACTAGGGTTAGTTGATGTCTTGGTTAGTGTTAGAGGTTTAGAAGAGTCAAAACCATTTTCAAAACTCATTTTTGAAAGTTAGTTTTTAAAATTAATGTTTTTAAAGGTTTTTAAAAATGTTTTAAAAACCCAATGTGAGAGAATGCCAAGTGGCACCACATTTGAGGGATTCTTAGGTTTAGCTAGGGGTTAATTAGGAACTATTTAGGATAATTTAGACTAAGGGCATATAGGTAACTCCACCCAAAAATCGCCCCCCCCTTTAGAGTCCAAAATTTTCAAAATTGTCAATTTTTAAACCTAATTTTTTTATTATAAATAGAGGCATAAGGGGGGTCGATTTTCCCATCTCTCTCTTATTGGATTCTTGGAGCTTCTCTCTCCTCTCCAGCCCCTCCTCCATTGTTGCAACTCCAAGGTATGAACTTCTTCACTTTTCTTATTTTGTTTAATGCTTTTTAATGCTTTAAACCTAGATTTAGGCTTGGACACCCCTCCTTATGGAAGATCAACCATGGTTTCACCTCAAGAACCATCAAGAACCAGCAAGAACAATCCAAGAAGGTGATCTAACCCTGTTTTGGATAATTTACAGAGATTTTAATCCATTAGAATTGATTTTAACATGATTCTTTGCATTATTAACCAATAAAATATATGATTTACCCTTTTTAATGGGTTAAATCTATGTTTTAAAGGTGATATCAAATTCCAGCCATTGATTCCCTGTTTTTAATTTATTTTCATGGTTTATTCATGTTTGTTTTACGTTCTATAGCATAGAAATAAGTTTTATTTACTGTTTTATGGTTTATTTTATTTATTTACATTAGTTAATGCATGGTTTTTCAAGTCTCTTAAATTTCTGTGTGTTCTAGGTTTAGAACAGTAAAGATGATGTTATTTCGGATTGAAGCACTCATTGTTTATTTCTGATTTTTTTATATGTGATGCATGCATGAGTTATTGAGTTACTGTAGAAAAATCAGAGGTTTTGGATCTCGGGAACCCTGTCAAAAAAATCAGACATCAAATCGGGTTTTTAAAGCTTTAAAATCATGGTTAAAATCAAGAAGGTAACTTGCTGTGATGATATTTCTCTCATCTTATATCCGATTTTAGATCTGTAAAGTGATATGGATTCACATTGAATATATCTGTCTTCTGTGAAATTTTCGGATTTTTCGATCACTGTTTAGTATTTTCCTCTTTTTAGAGAATCTGTTTTTAAATTTAAAACTCGTTAGGGTTTACCAAAACCCTAATCAGACTTGTGTTAGTCATAAATCCCAAACCACAGATCCGATTTTAGATCTGTAAAAAGTGAGTATTGTTATTTTTCTATCTACTGTTCACCATTAAAATTTCAGAGATTTTTGTTTAGAATTGTTATTTATGTATGTATTTTCAATCTGGAATAGCTGTTTTAATCCCTGTTAAGAGTGATATATTTTAGCTCAGATTGCCGGAAGGGTTTCTCCCTAACCGGAGATGATTTTTTAGATCTGTAAATTGGGAAATCTTTTTTGTCTTTCCTAGTTAGTCTCTGTAAATTTTCATAAATTTCTATGGAGATTTTACCCCTGGTTCAGGTCTTGAACTGAGACTGGTTGGTGAATTAGGTCAAAAATAGCATATTTTTAGGGTTTAATACAATTTTCGGATTAATTTAATGTCAAAAAATTATTTTTATAATTCCAATTCGACATTAGGGTTATAACAAGTGCAGGTACCAATTTTTATGGATTTTGGAATCCATTTGATGGCTGAATCAAACAAATTGCAAAACCGGGTTCCTGAAAGATCCAAAACACTGCTAAAATCACAGTTTTTGTGATATTGTTGGATTTTCGTGCATAAGCATATATTTTTAGGGTTTAATCATGTTCATAATCATATTAGGATGCTTTAGGTTTAATTTTGTGCTCATTTGATTTCATTTAGTGCATAAAACCTAAGCTTTTACCAAAATCTCTTTCTAAAAACCCTGATTTCAAGGCCATAGTCTTGCTATTGGGGGCAATTTGGTCATTTGACCTAAATTTCGAAATCCCTAACCCTAATTTTCATATTTTTAAGCATGTCGCATCATATTTAGCTTAGTTTATTACATTCAAATTTCAAAACTTGCATTTTATCAAAATATCTTTCTAAAAACCCTAATTTCAAGGCCATAGTCTTGTTATTAGGGGTATTTTGGTCATTTGGACCCCAATTTCGAAATTTCATATTTTATCTTCCTTATTTATTCAATTTTATTTCATACTTTATCATTTTGATTTAAGGGAATCATGGCAAAAAGGCTTATATCTAGCAAAATCCCACAATTTCCTGATATTGTTGGATAAATCTAGAAAAGCCAACATATTTTCATTAACCAAGTTTTCTAGTTTTGCAGGTACATTGAAGACTTTATTTTCCATGTATTTAAATTTCAATAGTGATGTAATTTGTAATTAAACTTTGGAATAAGAATTTACATTTCCTGCTTAGCTTAGGTTGCATTGCATATAGTTTATTTTTATAATTTTAATGTGTGATGGATGATGATTCATGCATATTTTTACAAATTCACCATGGTCTACACGAATGGCACATGCACTAGCTTCTATGAAGTTTATAAACTTGGTGGAATTTGTATTTATGGCCATAGTCAGAATATGAATGATACTTAGATTTATGATCTTCACATTAGCCATATTCAGCCTACACTCTTAGGCTAACTTCAAAATGCACTGCATTTCTCAAAAATACAAAGAGTTTTTCCCAATTCCTCAAAATCATATTCATTCATTTCATGAATTTTCCAATTCCAATTCCAATTCAAATTCTAAGTCAAAGGAATCAAATTCTTCAAAATTTCCTAAGTCTTATTCAAAATCAATTTTCTCAAAATATGGATTTGCCAATGATATTTCAAGTATTTCCCAAGTTCCAAATTCGATTTTCTAAGTTAGATTTTCAATTTCAAAGTTTGAATTCAAAAAAATCGAGTTCTTCAAAGTTATTTCACATTTCTCAAAATCGATTTTCACAAAATCCTTATATTTCTTCAGAAATCGATTTTCACTTTCTCAAATACAGCATCTCAAAAATAATTCACAATTTTCCAAATGTTATCTTTTCCAAGAATCTTCCAAATATTTTCCAATCTTTGAAGCAAACATCATGTTTTCAAATGTGCATTTTTAGAAATTCATAGCACATGCCTGATTCTTTGTGCATTTAGGAATTAGAATATAGTTTAGACAAGTTGAACAAAGCAAAGCAGTAGATTGATCCTTGGTTCGATTACCCCTGTTAAAGGTGGCAGGAACGGTCAAACCTCGTACCGACAGGCGAGTCCCATTCTTTGGAATTATCCCGCATTTTAAAAACGGAGGCGAGTTATTTTCAAAATCTTTTTCAAAGGTCAGTTTGACTCGCAAAAGCTAAAAAATTTGCGATGATAACAGGTTTGGCGACCGTGATGGGACCTGTCTTCACCTGATCAATCTAATGCTCTACTTAGTTCAGATTGTCAAAATCGATTTCCATGGAATGTCAGCTTTGCTTTATGATATCATGTGAACCTAGGAGCCTAGACTTGGACCCAGCTGACATGAAATGCATATAGACTAGGTATGGTTTGGTAGGACCATATTGAGGAGGAAATTTTCATGCTCACATAGACTTAGGTCTAATACAACCCTCCTCAATCTAGGTTTGATTGAAAACAATGCTTGCTTCTTCAAATATTTCAAAAATCTATCTCTTTAGGACTTAGAGCCTTTTGTTTGATTGCATGTGCTCATGTTTTTCAAAAATCACCCCACCTATATTGTCCCGGTCTTCACGTTGCTGGGCTCTCTTCCAGAACCATAGTTCGGGACAGAGCCTCACAACTGGGCCACTTATTTGGGTGAAAACCCCCCTGCCACGTACCAAGGGCCATAGTCCAACGTATATCGGCAGGTGCTCAAGGATGTTGGAAAACTTGAACCTAGAACCGTAGAAATTGATTTTATGCCACGTACATTGAGCCTTGGCTCGAGTATATAGGCAAAACTGGATTGGATACAGATGATCTGAACCTTAGAGTTAGGATTAAGGTCCCACAGCCATTTCAAAATTTGTGCATCTAAAGTCAGCTTTTAGGGAATGTTGTATGTGCATACTTGTTTGTGCAGAATGTGATTGAATATGTTATAGTCATATTTTCTAAAAATACTGGATGATTTTTCAAAATTCCCCAGTCCATGTCCATGTACTGTCTATGTTTTAAATCCTGGACGATTTTCAAAACACTTCATTTTATAAAGTACTTCCTTATATTAAACCCTGGACGATTTTCATAAAATTCCTCCATTTTCTTCAAAACTCCGGGTGATTTCCCATCTTTCCTGTCTTCTGGATCTCGAATTTCCTGCTTTATTTTTATCCTGCCTGCATTTTTCTCAAAATTCCTGTATTTTTCTCAAATCTTATTCCAATTTCCATGTCTTCCAGTCTGATGGCATCCAGTCAGCTTGATTCAGTCTTCCCTGACGGTCACATCTCCTACGAGGTGCGACAACGTCTTCCCGAACATCGAGTACTCAGCACCGGATCCTTCTTTCCCCGGTGGTATTATTCATGGTTCAAGAACTTCTCTCGTATGTTTCCGGACCATCTGGACGAGTGTGGATTGGAACTGGCGTCCGCAGTGGAAAAGCAGACAGTCAACGACAACTTGATCCATGCACTAGCAGAGCGGTGGAATCCGAGCACTTCTACCTTCTGGTTCCCGTGGGGCGAGATGACAATGCTGATGGATGAATTTTCAGAGATCATGGGATTGCCCGAGCCAGCCGGTCAGCCTGGAGATCCATTGAAGAAACAGTTTCTGATTAATGTTAATTGTCTGGACCCTAAGGATGCCTTAGCCTGCATGACAGGACGCAAGTCTTGGCCTCTGATTGAAGAAGATGGAAATGAATATGTGGATTTGCTCGAAATCTACAGACAGCATGGGACATTTGTGGAAGTCAGTTCGTTGTCTAGGACAGCTCGAGAGAGAATTCAGCATGCGATGGTTCTGTGCACGGTGGGATTGGCTTTCTTTCCCGACGGACGAAATTACATGGATATCAGAGTAGTTCAGCTTCTAAGGAGATGGGGAAGTCGACAGACCAGCCGCCTCTCAATAGCCATGGCCGCACTCGCCTTTCTATACCGAGG